>NW_024404490.1:163903-466242 GCF_905171775.1 Rana temporaria | reverse complement strand
CTGGGCGCGGTGTTTCGGCGCGGTGTCTGGGCGCGGTGTTTCGGCGCAGTGTCTCTGCGTTTTTCACCAAAATAATTGTTCTAGTTACTTGTCCCCAGAGCTGACACTCAGTGTTATCCCCTCCCCCCCCCCACGTGTGATCGGCTGGTGAAGTGAGTGTCCTGCCCCCGGGCTGCCTGTGATGGACAGCCAGGAATGGCGATAACTGCGCATTTTCTGGCTGCCAGCCAGCCGCCGCTGCTAAATTTAGCGGAGGGAGGTTTTCGGCGGTGCCAGGAATTCAGACGGGCCGGGGGACACATTGTGCAGAATTACAGGACAATCAGTCCCGCCTGTCAGGGCGATATCTGCCCAACGCCAAGATGGCGCGTTTCCATGGTGACTGTTGGTGGAGATGGGGGATGGGCGGTCAGAGGATAACCTGTCACACAGCAATACTACAATCTATAGAGGAAAATATCATTGCGGTAACCCATAGCAACCAGAATCCATCCATCAGTCAGCTGACCATAGTATGAGGATGTGGGAGGAGCCACGTATGCGTGTTTTTGATATGTTCTCTCCCCTCTGCAGACGAAGATCTACAGGAAGATCATGCACCTTTCCACCTCCAACATGTCTATGGGGGAGATGACCTCCGGGCAGATCTGCAATCTGGTGGCCATCGATGCCAACCAGCTGATGTGGTTCTTCTTCCTGTGCCCCAATCTCTGGGCAATGCCCGTTCAGGTGGGTGAGGGGGCTCTGTGCTCACACCAGAGGAAAGTGGAAATCAGGCTGGCGGTAGGAGGGGCTGCTTCATAGGTTGATGGACAGGAGGGGGCGGGTCCTGGAAGATGGTGCCTTTCTCCCGCCTCTGTACAGGGATCATTCTATAGGGGAAGGTGGGAGGAGGATCGTCACATGTGTAGCCACCCCGCCCCAAGCAGGAGGGATATATAAATGTGGGGTGTTACTGGGCTGGATTGATGGTTCAGCTTTTCCCTCAGCTCTCATTATTCCTTCTACCTGAGGCTGGGGGGTGTTGTTGGCAATGATATGGGAGGCTGCAATGACCTGAGTTATAAAAAATGGATATCAGGCCACCACTATTAGTTATGCCCGTGGTGCATGCTGGGGGAGGGTATACATTTTCAGGGGAATCTTCTATAAGCTGGCTGGCTTTCCAGGCTGTGCCTGCTAGGGAGGTGTGGCTGTTTTTCCTCTCCTCCTGGGCTGTGCCTGGTGGGGAGGTGTGGCTGTTTTTCCTCTCCTCCTGGGCTGTGCCTGGTGGGGAGGTGTGGTTTTGTTCTCTTCCTCCTGGGCTGTGCCTGGTGGGAAGGTGTGGTTTTGTTCTCTTCCTCCTGGGCTGTGCCTGGTGGGGAGGTGTGGCTGTGTTCTCTTCCTCCTGGGCTGTGCTTGGTGGGGAGGTGTGGCTGTGTTCTCTTCCTCCTGGGCTGTGCCTGGTGGGGAGGTGTGGCTGTGTTCTCTTCCTCCTGGGCTGTCCTGGTCGGGAGGTGTGGTTTTGTTCTCTTCCTCCTGGGCTGTGCCTGGTGGGGAGGTGTGGTTTTGTTCTCTTCCTCCTGGGCTGTGCCTGGTGGGAAGGTGTGGTTTTGTTCTCTTCCTCCTGGGCTGTGCCTGGTGGGGAGGTGTGGCTGTGTTCTCTTCCTCCTGGGCTGTGCTTGGTGGGGAGGTGTGGCTGTGTTCTCTTCCTCCTGGGCTGTGCCTGGTGGGGAGGTGTGGCTGTGTTCTCTTCCTCCTGGGCTGTCCTGGTCGGGAGGTGTGGTTTTGTTCTCTTCCTCCTGGGTTGTGCCTGGTGGGGAGGTGTGGCTGTGTTCTCTTCCTCCTGGGCTGTCCCTGGTGGGGAGGTGTGGCTGTGTTTTCTTCCTCCTGGGCTGTGCCTGGTGGGGAGGTGTGGCTGTGTTTGCCTCCTCCCAGGCTGTTCCTGGTGGGGAGGTGTGGTTTTGTTCTCTTCCTCCTGGGTTGTGCCTGGGGGCTGGGGGGAAGGTGTGGTTTAGTTTTGGGGCTGTTCCTGGTGAGGAGGTGTGGCTGTGTTCTCTTCCTCCTGGGTTGTGCCTGGTGGGGAGGTGTGGCTGTGTTCTCTTCCTCCTGTGATGTGCCTGGTGGGGAGGTGTGGTTTTGTTCTCTTCCTCCTGGGTTGTGCCTGGTGGGGAGGTGTGGCTGTGTCCTCTTTCTCCTGGGCTGTGCCTGGTGGGGAGGTGTGGTTTTGTTCTCTTCCTCCTGGGCTGTGCCTGGTGGGGAGGTGTGGTTTTGTTCTATTCCTCCTGGGCTGTTCCTGGTGAGGAGGTGTGGTTTTGTTCTCTTCCTCCTGGGCTGTTCCTGGTAAGGAGGTGTGGTTTTGTTCTCTTCCTCCTGGGCTGTTCCTGGTGAGGAGGTGTGGCTGTGTTCTCTTCCTCCTGGGCTGTTCCTGGTGAGGAGGTGTGGCTGTGTTCTCTTCCTCCTGGGCTGTTCCTGGTGAGGAGGTGTGGCTGTGTTCTCTTGTTCCTGGGTTGTGCCTGGTGAGGAGGTGTGGCTGTGTTCTCTTGTTCCTGGGTTGTGCCTGGTGAGGAGGTGTGGCTGTGTTCTCTTGTTCCTGGGTTGTGCCTGGTGAGGAGGTGTGGCTGTGTTCTCTTGTTCCTGGGTTGTGCCTGGTGGGGAGGTGTGGTTTTGTTCTCTTCCTCCTGGGCTGTTCCTGGTGAGGAGGTGTGGCTGTGTTCTCTTGTTCCTGGGTTGTGCCTGGTGAGGAGGTGTGGCTGTGTTCTCTTGTTCCTGTGATGTGCCTGGTGGGGAGGTGTGGTTTTGTTCTCTTCCTCCTGGGTTGTGCCTGGTGGGGAGGTGTGGCTGTGTTCTCTTGTTCCTGGTGGGGAGGTGTGGCTGTGTTCTCTCGTTCCTGTGCTGTTCCTGGTGAGGAGGTGTGGTTTTGTTCTCTTCCTCCTGGGCTGTTCCTGGTGAGGAGGTGTGGTTTTGTTCTCTTCCTCCTGGGCTGTTCCTGGTGAGGAGGTGTGGCTGTGTTCTCTTGTTCCTGGGTTGTGCGTGGTAGGGAGGTGTGGTTTTGTTCTCTTCCTCCTGGGTTGTGCCTGGGGGCTGGTGGGGAGGTGTGGCTGTGTTCTCTTGTTCCTGGGTTGTGCCTGGTGGGGAGGTGTGGCTGTGTTCTCTTGTTCCTGGTGGGGAGGTGTGGTTTTGTTCTCTTCCTCCTGGGCTGTCCTGGTGGGGAGGTGTGGCTGTGTTCTCTTGTTCCTGGGTTGTGCCTGGTGGGGAGGTGTGGCTGTGTTCTCTTGTTCCTGGTGGGGAGGTGTGGTTTTGTTCTCTTCCTCCTGGGCTGTTCCTGGTGAGGAGGTGTGGCTGTGTTCTCTTGTTCCTGGGTTGTGCCTGGTGGGGAGGTGTGGCTGTGTTCTCTTGTTCCTGGTGGGGAGGTGTGGTTTTGTTCTCTTGTTCCTGGGTTGTGCCTGGTGAGGAGGTGTGGCTGTGTTCTCTTGTTCCTGGGTTGTGCCTGGTGGGGAGGTGTGGCTGTGTCCTCTTCCTCCTGGGTTGTGCCTGGGGGGAGGTGTGGTTTTGTTCTCTTCCTCCTGGGCTGTTCCTGGTGAGGAGGTGTGGCTGTGTTCTCTTGTTCCTGGGTTGTGCCTGGTAGGGAGGTGTGGTTTTGTTCTCTTCCTCCTGGGCTGTTCCTGGTGAGGAGGTGTGGTTTTGTTCTCTTCCTCCTGGGTTGTGCCTGGTGAGGAGGTGTGGCTGTGTTCTCTTGTGCCTGGTGGGGAGGTGTGGCCCTCAGCGATGCTTGACTTCTGATGGTTGTCTCTCATTGAATCCTGGGATACAAGATTTGGCTTTACTGACAATTGTGAGCCAATCATTGGTTCTTGCTGACAACTGTCAGCTGATTGGCTTTACTGACACTTGTGGGCTGATTGTTGGATTTACTGACTTGTGTGAGCTGATTGTTGTCTCTCACTGACCCCCTTGCGCCCCGTGTTGGGGGTGGGGCGGACGCTGTAAGTGTAGTAGGATGGAAAGTACATCATTCATACATCCCATTACACAGAATATCGATCGTCCTCCGGAAATCATACAGAGAAATGAATACATTTTATTGGCTGGTTTTGTTCAGCAGGAAATGTTTCCGTATTATTGATCGGTGTATTGATCGGTGTATTGATCTGACTGCAATGTGATCTGATGGGGAATCTTTTCCTCCGGCATCGTCTTCCCGTCTCTCCTCTATTGCAGGCAGATAATCCACATAATGGAGGGAGACAAACCCTCCGCCCCCAGGGGGGAAACATGTCAGGCCCCACCCCTCACTCTGTCAGTACATTGGGGTTTATGACATCACACGGCACTCATTACCCCCATTACAGACTTAGAGGGCGGAGACCCAGAGCCACACCGGGGACACCAGGGGGACCCTAAAAAATGGCCACCCCTCCCCCGCCAGAGTGTACCCGTCCTGAGATTAGGGGGAGAGATGGTGTGGGGGGGGGGGATAAGGGTGTGATGTTTGTTACATTGTATTATGGTGATGGTGGGGAAGGGGGTGATGCCAGTAACATTGTATCATGGTGGGGGAGGGGGTGATGCCAGTAACATTGTGGTCTCATCTTTCCGCAGATCATAGTGGGGATCATTCTCCTCTATTACATCCTGGGGATCAGTGCCTTAATTGGAGCCGCGGTCATCATAGTCCTGGCGCCAGTCCAATATTTTGTAGCCACAAAGTTGTCTCAGGCCCAGCGCAGCACTCTGGTAAGTCAGCAATCTGGTGAGTCAGAACTCTAGTGAGTCAGCACTCTAGTGAGTCAGCACTCTGGTAAGTCAGCAATCTGGTGAGTCAGAAATCTGGTGAGTCAGCACTCTAGTGAGTCAGCACTCTAGTGAATCAGCTCTCTGGTAAATCAGCCCTCTGGTGAGTCAGCACTCTGGTGAGTCAGAAATCTGGTAAGTCAGCACTCTGGTGAGTCAACTCTCTGGTGAGTCAGTCCCCTGGTGAGTCAGCTCTCTGGTGAGTCAGTCCCCTGGTGAGTCAGCCCTCTAGTGAGTCAGCACTCTGGTGAGTCAGCACGCTGTCCATGGACTGGTGTTGTGTGTTGACTGGCAGAGACGAGCCGCGGGATTTGTATTATCAAAGATTAGTCAGAGTGTAATGAGGCACAACAACAATGGAGTGTCCCTCAAACACGGGGCCCGAAACTGAAGATTCACATCTACAAAGTCCAATGAGAGCGCCAAACATCCGACGGACCAAAACCTTTAATCACAACATTGGTTCAATAATAACACGTTTCGGGTGCTGCAAGACCTTCATCAGGGCTGCAACCCCCAACATCAACACATAGGAACTTCTCTACAATAGACTGTTATATTTGTTATGATTGTAATATCCTATTATAATTATAAGGGGAGGAGCCTCCAGAGAGCCTAAACATACAGGGGGAGGGGCCATCAGGACGTCTGGACAAAGAAGTGGAGGGGAGCAAAGAATGTGAACGCACAAAGGGAGGGGCGTCAGGGAGTTATATATATATGTGTGTGTGTATTATACCCGGGGGTACAGTATATATATATATATGTGTGTGTATTATACCCGGGGGTACAGTGTATATATATGTGTGTGTATTTTATCTGACGTTATGTGTGTATTGAACCCCCCGTGTTGGTAATTTTGTACATTTCTATTTCCCGGTGGTAGGAGAATTCTAACGAGCGCCTGAAGAAGACGAACGAGATGCTGCGGGGGATCAAACTGCTGAAGTTGTATTCGTGGGAACACATCTTCCATGGCAGTGTGGAGGAGACGCGGCAGAAGGAACTGACCAGCCTGAAGGCCTTCGCCTTGTACACCTCCGTGTCCAGTATGTTCCTCCATACGTGGCGGGAGGTCTCACCCCTCTATACACCCGCCATGTCTTATCTCCGCCCTCATCTAATAATACCCCGCCCATATTACCCTCCCAACCCCCTTCCTGTATGATATCCCCTCTATACACCCGCCATGTCTTATCTCCGCCCTCATCTTATAATACCCCGCCCATACTACCCTCCCAACCCCCTTCCTGTATGATATCCCCCTCTATACACCCGCCATGTCTTATCTCCGCCCTCACCTGATAATACCCCGCCCATACTACCCTCCCAACCCCCTTCCTGCATGATATCCCCCTCTATACACCCACCATGTCTTATCTCCGCCCTCATCTAATAATACCCCGCCCATACTACCCTCCCAACCCCCTTCCTGCATGATATCCCCTCTATACACCCACCATGTCTTATCTCCGCCCTTATATGATAATACCCCGCCCATACTACCCTCCCAACCCCCTTCCTGCATGATATCCCCCTCTATACACCCGCCATGTCTTATCTCCGCCCTCATCTGATAATACCCCGCCCATACTACCCTCCCAACCCCCTTCCTGTATGATATTCCCTCTATACACCCGCCATGTCTTATCTCCGCCCTCATCTGATAATACCCCGCCCATATTACCCTCCCAACCCCCTTCCTGTATGATATCCCCCTCTATACACCCGCCATGTCTTATCTCCGCCCTCACCTGATAATACCCCGCCCATACTACCCTCCCAACCCCCTTCCTGTATGATATCCCCCTCTATACACCCGCCATGTCTTATCTCCGCCCTCATCTGATAATACCCCGCCCATATTACCCTCCCAACCCCCTTCCTGTATGATATCCCCCTCTATACACCCGCCATGTCTTATCTCCGCCCTCATCTGATAATACCCTGCCCATATTACCCTCCCAACCCCCTTCCTGTATGATATCCCCCTCTATACACCCGCCATGTCTTATCTCCGCCCTCATCTGATAATACCCCGCCCATATTACCCTCCCAACCCCCTTCCTGTATGATATCCCCCTCTATACACCCGCCATGTCTTATCTCCGCCCTCATCTGATAATACCCCGCCCATATTACCCTCCCAACCCCCTTCCTGTATGATATCCCCCTCTATACACCCGCCATGTCTTATCTCCGCCCTCATCTGATAATACCCCGCCCATATTACCCTCCCAACCCCCTTCCTGTATGATATCCCCTCTATACACCCGCCATGTCTTATCTCCGCCCTCATCTGATAATACCCCGCCCATATTACCCTCCCAACCCCCTTCCTGCATGATATCCCCTCTATACACCCGCCATGTCTTATCTCCGCCCTCACCTGATAATACCCCGCCCATATTACCCTCCCAACCCCCTTCCTGCATGATATCCCCTCTATACACCCACCATGTCTTATCTCCGCCCTCATCTGATAATACCCCGCCCATATTACCTTCCCAACCCCCCTTCCTGTATGATATCCCCTCTATACACCCACCATGTCTTATCTCCGCCCTCATCTGATAATACCCCGCCCATATTACCTTCCCAACCCCCTTCCTGTATGATATCCCCTCTATACACCCACCATGTCTTATCTCCGCCCTCATCTAATAATACCCCGCCCATATTACCCTCCCAACCCCCTTCCTGTATGATATCCCCTCTATACACCCGCCATGTCTTATCTCCGCCCTCATCTTATAATACCCCGCCCATACTACCCTCCCAACCCCCTTCCTGTATGATATCCCCCTCTATACACCCGCCATGTCTTATCTCCGCCCTCACCTGATAATACCCCGCCCATACTACCCTCCCAACCCCCTTCCTGTATGATATCCCCCTCTATACACCCGCCATGTCTTATCTCCGCCCTCATCTGATAATACCCCGCCCATATTACCCTCCCAACCCCCTTCCTGTATGATATCCCCCTCTATACACCCGCCATGTCTTATCTCCGCCCTCATCTGATAATACCCTGCCCATATTACCCTCCCAACCCCCTTCCTGTATGATATCCCCCTCTATACACCCGCCATGTCTTATCTCCGCCCTCATCTGATAATACCCCGCCCATATTACCCTCCCAACCCCCTTCCTGTATGATATCCCCCTCTATACACCCGCCATGTCTTATCTCCGCCCTCATCTGATAATACCCCGCCCATATTACCCTCCCAACCCCCTTCCTGTATGATATCCCCCTCTATACACCCGCCATGTCTTATCTCCGCCCTCATCTGATAATACCCCGCCCATATTACCCTCCCAACCCCCTTCCTGTATGATATCCCCTCTATACACCCGCCATGTCTTATCTCCGCCCTCATCTGATAATACCCCGCCCATATTACCCTCCCAACCCCCTTCCTGCATGATATCCCCTCTATACACCCGCCATGTCTTATCTCCGCCCTCACCTGATAATACCCCGCCCATATTACCCTCCCAACCCCCTTCCTGCATGATATCCCCTCTATACACCCACCATGTCTTATCTCCGCCCTCATCTGATAATACCCCGCCCATATTACCTTCCCAACCCCCTTCCTGTATGATATCCCCTCTATACACCCGCCATGTCTTATCTCCGCCCTCATCTGATAATACCCCGCCCATATTACCTTCCCAACCCCCTTCCTGTATGATATCCCCTCTATACACCCACCATGTCTTATCTCCGCCCTCATCTGATAATACCCCGCCCATATTACCCTCCCAACCCCCTTCCTGTATGATATTCCCCTCTATACACCCGCCATGTCTTATCTCCGCCCTCATCTGATAATACCCCGCCCATACTACCCTCCCAACCCCCTTCCTGTATGATATCCCCTCTATACACCCACCATGTCTTATCCCCGCCCTCATCTGATAATACCCCACCCTTACTATCCTCCCAACCCCCTTCCTGCATGATATCCCCCTCTATACACCCGCCATGTCTTATCTCCGCCCTCATCTGATAATACCCCGCCCATATTACCCTCCCAACCCCCTTCCTGTATGATATCCCCTCTATACACCCGCCATGTCTTATCTCCGCCCTCATCTGATAATACCCCGCCCATATTACCCTCCCAACCCCCTTCCTGTATGATATCCCCTCTATACACCCACCATGTCTTATCTCCGCCCTCATCTTATAATACCCCGCCCATATTACCCTCCCAACCCCCTTCCTGCATGATATCCCCCTCTATACACCCGCCATGTCTTATCTCCGCCCTCATCTGATAATACCCCGCCCATATTACCCTCCCAACCCCCTTCCTGCATGATATCCCCTCTATACACCCACCATGTCTTATCTCCGCCCTCATCTGATAATACCCCGCCCTTACTACCCTCCCAACCCCCTTCCTGCATGATATCCCCTCTATACACCCGCCATGTCTTATCTCCGCCCTCATCTGATAATACCCCGCCCATACTACCCTCCCAACCCCTTGCTGTATGATATCCCCTCTATACACCCGCCATGTCTTATCTCCGCCCTCATCTGATAATACCCCGCCCATATTACCCTCCCAACCCCCTTCCTGTATAATATCCCCTCTATACACCCGCCATGTCTTATCTCCGCCCTCACCTGATAATACCCCGCCCATATTACCCTCCCAACCCCCTTCCTGCATGATATCCCCTCTATACACCCGCCATGTCTTATCTCCGCCCTCATCTGATAATACCCCGCCCATATTACCCTCCCAACCCCCTTCCTGTATGATATCCCCTCTATACACCCGCCATGTCTTATCTCCGCCCTCATCTGATAATACCCCGCCCATATTACCCTCCCAACCCCCTTCCTGTATGATATCCCCCTCTATACACCCGCCATGTCTTATCTCCGCCCTCATCTGATAATACCCCGCCCATATTACCCTCCCAACCCCCTTCCTGTATGATATCCCCTCTATACACCCACCATGTCTTATCTCCGCCCTCATCTGATAATACCCCGCCCATATTACCCTCCCAACCCCCTTCCTGTATAATATCCCCTCTATACACCCGCCATGTCTTATCTCCGCCCTCACCTGATAATACCCCGCCCATATTACCCTCCCAACCCCCTTCCTGTATAATATCCCCTCTATACACCCGCCCTGTCTTATCTCCGCCCTCACCTGATAATACCCCGCCCTTACTACCCTCCCAACCCCCTTCCTGCATGATATCCTCTCTATACACCCGCCATGTCTTATCTCCGCCCTCATCTGATAATACCCCGCCCATATTACCCTCCCAACCCCCTTCCTGTATGATATCCCCTCTATACACCCGCCATGTCTTATCTCCGCCCTCATCTTATAATACCCCGCCCATATTACCCTCCCAACCCCCTTCCTGCATGATATCCCCTCTATACACCCGCCATGTCTTATCTCCGCCCTCACCTGATAATACCCCGCCCATATTACCCTCCCAACCCCCTTCCTGTATGATATCCCCTCTATACACCCGCCATGTCTTATCTCCGCCCTCGCCTGATAATACCCCGCCCTTACTACCCTCCCAACCCCCTTCCTGCATGATATCCCCTCTATACACCCGCCATGTCTTATCTCCGCCCTCATCTGATAATACCCCGCCCATATTACCTTCCCAACCCCCTTCCTGTATGATATCCCCTCTATACACCCGCCATGTCTTATCTCCGCCCTTATATGATAATACCCCACCCATATTACCCTCCCAACCCGCTTCCTGTATGATATTCCCTCTATACACCCGCCATGTCTCATCTCCGCCCTCATCTGATAATACCCCGCCCATATTACCCTCCCAACCCGCTTCCTGTATGATATTCCCTCTATACACCCACCATGTCTTATCTCCGCCCTCACCTGATAATACCCCGCCCATATTACCCTCCCAACCCCCTTCCTGTATGATATCCCCTCTATACACCCGCCATGTCTTATCTCCGCCCTCATCTGATAATACCCCGCCCATACTACCCTCCCAACCCCCTTCCTGCATGATATCCCCCTCTATACACCCGCCATGTCTTATCTCTGCCCTCATCTGATAATACCCCGCCCTTACTACCCTCCCAACCCCCTTCCTGCATGATATTCCCTCTATACACCCGCCATGTCTCATCTCCGCCCTCATCTGATAATACCCCGCCCATACTACCCTCCCAACCCCCTTCCTGTATGATATCCCCCTCTATACACCCGCCATGTCTTATCTCCGCCCTCATCTGATAATACCCCGCCCATACTACCCTCCCAACCCCCTTCCTGTATGATATTCCCTCTAGACACCCACCATGTCTTATCTCCGCCCTCATCTGATAATTCCCCGCCCATATTACCCTCCCAACCCCCTTCCTGCATGATATCCCCTCTATACACCCGCCATGTCTTATCTCCGCCCTCGCCTGATAATACCCCGCCCATATTACCCTCCCAACCCCCTTCCTGTATGATATCCCCTCTATACACCCACCATGTCTTATCTCCGCCCTCATCTGGTAATACCCCGCCCTTACTACCCTCCCAACCCCCTTCCTGCATGATATCCCCTCTATACACCCGCCATGTCTTATCTCCGCCCTCATCTGATAATACCCCGCCCATATTACCCTCCCAACCCCCTTCCTGTATGATATCCCCTCTATACACCCGCCATGTCTTATCTCCGCCCTCATCTTATAATACCCCGCCCATATTACCCTCCCAACCCCCTTCCTGCATGATATCCCCTCTATACACCCGCCATGTCTTATCTCCGCCCTCATCTGATAATACCCCGCCCATATTACCCTCCCAACCCCCTTCCTGTATGATATCCCCCTCTATACACCCGCCATGTCTTATCTCCGCCCTCATCTGATAATACCCCGCCCTTACTACCCTCCCAACCCCCTTCCTGTATGATATTCCCTCTATACACCCACCATGTCTTATCTCCGCCCTCATCTAATAATACCCCGCCCATATTACCCTCCCAACCCCCTTCCTGCATGATATCCCCTCTATACACCCGCCATGTCTTATCTCCGCCCTCATCTGATAATACCCCGCCCATATTACCCTCCCAACCCCCTTCCTGTATAATATCCCCTCTATACATCCAACATGTCTTATCTCCGCCCTCATCTCATAATACCCCGCCCATATTACCCTCCCAACCCCCTTCCTGTATGATATCCCCTCTATACACCCGCCATGTCTTATCTCCGCCCTCATCTGATAATACCCCGCCCATACTACCCTCCCAACCCCCTTCCTGTATGATATCCCCTCTATACACCCACCATGTCTTATCTCCGCCCTCACCTGATAATACCCCGCCCATATTACCCTCCCAACCCCCTTCCTGTATGATATCCCCTCTATACACCCGCCATGTCTTATCTCCGCCCTCATCTGATAATACCCCGCCCATATTACCCTCCCAACCCCCTTCCTGTATGATATCCCCCTCTATACACCCACCATGTCTTATCTCCGCCCTCATCTGATAATACCCCGCCCTTACTACCCTCCCAACCCCCTTCCTGCATGATATCCCCTCTATACACCCGCCATGTCTTATCTCCGCCCTCATCTGATAATACCCCGCCCATATTACCCTCCCAACCCCCTTCCTGCATGATATCCCCTCTATACACCCGCCATGTCTTATCTCCGCCCTCATCTGATAATACCCCGCCCATATTACCCTCCCAACCCCTTGCTGTATGATATCCCCTCTATACACCCGCCATGTCTTATCTCCGCCCTCATCTGATAATACCCCGCCCATATTACCCTCCCAACCCCCTTCCTGTATAATATCCCCTCTATACACCCGCCATGTCTTATCTCCGCCCTCACCTGATAATACCCCGCCCATATTACCCTCCCAACCCCCTTCCTGTATGATATCCCCTCTATACACCCGCCATGTCTTATCTCCGCCCTCATCTGATAATACCCCGCCCATATTACCCTCCCAACCCCCTTCCTGTATGATATCCCCTCTATACACCCGCCATGTCTTATCTCCGCCCTCATCTGATAATACCCCGCCCATACTACCCTCCCAACCCCCTTCCTGTATGATATCCCCTCTATACACCCGCCATGTCTTATCTCCGCCCTCATCTGATAATACCCCGCCCATACTACCCTCCCAACCCCCTTCCTGTATAATATCCCCTCTATACACCCGCCATGTCTTATCTCCGCCCTCACCTGATAATACCCCGCCCATATTACCCTCCCAACCCCCTTCCTGTATAATATCCCCTCTATACACCCGCCCTGTCTTATCTCCGCCCTCACCTGATAATACCCCGCCCTTACTACCCTCCCAACCCCCTTCCTGCATGATATCCTCTCTATACACCCGCCATGTCTTATCTCCGCCCTCATCTGATAATACCCCGCCCATATTACCCTCCCAACCCCCTTCCTGTATGATATCCCCTCTATACACCCGCCATGTCTTATCTCCGCCCTCATCTTATAATACCCCGCCCATATTACCCTCCCAACCCCCTTCCTGCATGATATCCCCTCTATACACCCGCCATGTCTTATCTCCGCCCTCACCTGATAATACCCCGCCCATATTACCCTCCCAACCCCCTTCCTGTATGATATCCCCTCTATACACCCGCCATGTCTTATCTCCGCCCTCGCCTGATAATACCCCGCCCTTACTACCCTCCCAACCCCCTTCCTGCATGATATCCCCTCTATACACCCGCCATGTCTCATCTCCGCCCTCATCTGATAATACCCCGCCCATACTACCCTCCCAACCCGCTTCCTGTATGATATTCCCTCTATACACCCACCATGTCTTATCTCCGCCCTCACCTGATAATACCCCGCCCATATTACCCTCCCAACCCCCTTCCTGTATGATATCCCCTCTATACACCCACCATGTCTTATCTCCGCCCTCATCTGATAATACCCCGCCCATACTACCCTCCCAACCCCCTTCCTGTATGATATCCCCCTCTATACACCCGCCATGTCTTATCTCCGCCCTCATCTGATAATACCCCGCCCATACTACCCTCCCAACCCCCTTCCTGTATGATATTCCCTCTAGACACCCACCATGTCTTATCTCCGCCCTCATCTGATAATTCCCCGCCCATATTACCCTCCCAACCCCCTTCCTGCATGATATCCCCTCTATACACCCGCCATGTCTTATCTCCGCCCTCGCCTGATAATACCCCGCCCATATTACCCTCCCAACCCCCTTCCTGTATGATATCCCCTCTATACACCCACCATGTCTTATCTCCGCCCTCATCTGGTAATACCCCGCCCTTACTACCCTCCCAACCCCCTTCCTGCATGATATCCCCTCTATACACCCGCCATGTCTTATCTCCGCCCTCATCTGATAATACCCCGCCCATATTACCCTCCCAACCCCCTTCCTGTATGATATCCCCTCTATACACCCGCCATGTCTTATCTCCGCCCTCATCTTATAATACCCCGCCCATATTACCCTCCCAACCCCCTTCCTGCATGATATCCCCTCTATACACCCGCCATGTCTTATCTCCGCCCTCATCTGATAATACCCCGCCCATATTACCCTCCCAACCCCCTTCCTGTATGATATCCCCTCTATACACCCACCATGTCTTATCTCCGCCCTCATCTGATAATACCCCGCCCATATTACCTTCCCAACCCCCTTCCTGTATGATATCCCCTCTATACACCCGCCATGTCTTATCTCCGCCCTCATCTTATAATACCCCGCCCATATTACCCTCCCAACCCCCTTCCTGCATGATATCCCCTCTATACACCCGCCATGTCTTATCTCCGCCCTCATCTGATAATACCCCGCCCATATTACCCTCCCAACCCCCTTCCTGTATGATATCCCCTCTATACACCCACCATGTCTTATCTCCGCCCTCATCTGATAATACCCCGCCCATACTACCCTCCCAACCCCCTTCCTGTATGATATCCCCTCTATACACCCGCCATGTCTTATCTCCGCCCTCATCTGATAATACCCCGCCCATACTACCCTCCCAACCCCCTTCCTGTATAATATCCCCTCTATACACCCGCCATGTCTTATCTCCGCCCTCACCTGATAATACCCCGCCCATATTACCCTCCCAACCCCCTTCCTGTATAATATCCCCTCTATACACCCGCCCTGTCTTATCTCCGCCCTCACCTGATAATACCCCGCCCTTACTACCCTCCCAACCCCCTTCCTGCATGATATCCTCTCTATACACCCGCCATGTCTTATCTCCGCCCTCATCTGATAATACCCCGCCCATATTACCCTCCCAACCCCCTTCCTGTATGATATCCCCTCTATACACCCGCCATGTCTTATCTCCGCCCTCATCTTATAATACCCCGCCCATATTACCCTCCCAACCCCCTTCCTGCATGATATCCCCTCTATACACCCGCCATGTCTTATCTCCGCCCTCACCTGATAATACCCCGCCCTTACTACCCTCCCAACCCCCTTCCTGCATGATATCCTCTCTATACACCCGCCATGTCTTATCTCCGCCCTCATCTGATAATACCCCGCCCATATTACCCTCCCAACCCCCTTCCTGTATGATATCCCCCTCTATACACCCACCATGTCTTATCTCCGCCCTCATCTGATAATACCCCGCCCATACTACCCTCCCAACCCCCTTCCTGTATGATATTCCCTCTATACACCCGCCATGTCTTATCTCCGCCCTCATCTTATAATACCCCGCCCATATTACCCTCCCAACCCCCTTCCTGCATGATATCCCCTCTATACACCCGCCATGTCTTATCTCCGCCCTCACCTGATAATACCCCGCCCATATTACCCTCCCAACCCCCTTCCTGTATGATATCCCCTCTATACACCCGCCATGTCTTATCTCCGCCCTCACCTGATAATACCCCGCCCATATTACCCTCCCAACCCTCTTCCTGTATGATATCCCCTCTATACACCCGCCATGTCTTATCTCCGCCCTCATCTGATAATACCCCGCCCATATTACCCTCCCAACCCCCTTCCTGTATGATATCCCCTCTATACACCCGCCATGTCTTATCTCCGCCCTCATCTGATAATACCCCGCCCATATTACCCTCCCAACCCGCTTCCTGCATGATATCCCCTCTATACACCCGCCATGTCTTATCTCCGCCCTCGCCTGATAATACCCCGCCCTTACTACCCTCCCAACCCCCTTCCTGCATGATATCCCCTCTATACACCCACCATGTCTTATCTCCGCCCTCATCTAATAATACCCCGCCCATATTACCCTCCCAACCCCCTTCCTGCATGATATCCCCTCTATACACCCGCCATGTCTTATCTCCGCCCTCATCTGATAATACCCCGCCCATATTACCCTCACGGGCGTAGGAACCGGGGGGGACGGGGGGGACGCATCCCCCCCAGGAAATAATGCGGGGGGACATGTATGGTAAAATCCCCCCCAGATGTGACTGCGCTCACTATACTGTGTGCCCGCTGGCGCCGACTCACTGGCTGCCGCGTGCGCTCCTGGCTGGCTCCCTTTCCTCCGGTGCATCTCCTCGCCCCCCCCCCCATGGAGGATGATTTGGTTCATTCCATTTCCACCGCCGTGCGCCGCGTGACGTCACGCCGGCGGTAGGGTGACCACGTGTCCCGGATTGCCCGGGACTGTCCCTTAATTAATACTTGTGTCCCGTGTCCCGGACACCCTCATTACGGGACAATACAGAGTCCCGGAATTGGCCTGGGCCGATCTAATGCCCCCTAAAATAGCCTTTGCATACATCCTCTCTGTCTCAGCCTGTGGTGGACCCCTAGCTGACAGAGAGTGAGACCCCTTTTTACTTTATTTCCACCGCTGGCTCAGTGCCCAAACTGGTTGCTACCTCCTGCCTCCCGCTTGGCGTGTAGCAACCAGTGACGTCAGAGCAGGAGAGAGGGAGAGACCTATAGCAGCAGATGAGAGTTTAACTTCCTCCTCCGCGCCTTCTGTTCAGCTCCACCCACCTACTCGTGTATGCTCTGGAGTCCAGCCAGGCAGCCAGAAGAAACATCAGACTCTGAGACAGACTGCAGTGTACAAACTAAGGCAAGTAACATTGCAAAGCACTGACCAGCATTGAAGATCCATCGGTGTTATAATCCTGTCGGCTCTCCCTCAGCAGTCAGAGTTCAGTAAGACACTGGAGTGTGTGTCTGCACTCTGCACAGTACACTCAGAGGCTTGCTCCAGATAAGGGTCGGCAGGAGAGACACTGACACATGACACCCTGGATGGAAGGAGGAAACTTCCTTAGATATCAGGGCAGGGTTCATGCTGGGACTTGTAATCCTTCACTTTTGGGGATGTGACTCCCCCCCCCCCAAAAGTGAAGAACTACAGGTCCCAGCATGAACCCCTCAGAGCTGAAGATGTTTCCTGCACACATGATAACTCCTCACACCCAGTCCTGTCCGGCTGCTCCCTGTCTCTTCTCTCCCACTACTTGTTTGCCTCTCCCTGCAGCAGCCCCCCCCCCCCTCCTCCTTCACCCTCAGCCTTTCATGTTCTGCCACCTTTTCACCTTCTAGTCTTGTTACCCCCTCTGTATACCAAGCAATCCTCTCAGGAGTGGCTCATCAGCGACTATCACAACCTCAGAGTCCTGCCAGCATTCCATTCATTGCTCCTTCAAACTGCCAGAAATGTTTTAGTTACTCCACTGCAGCGGTGTAACTACAGGGGGCGCCATTGCAACCCAGCCTCATACTCCAGGGGGTCCATGCAGCTTCCCTCTAAACCTGGATAGGAGGGGTGGCATATAGAGGAACTGATGCCCTCCATGTTCTTCTTGCAGCCACTGAATGCCTGCAGGAGGTAAAGGAGGAAAAGCGGGCATTCAGTGGCTGCAAGAAGAACATGGGGGGGGGGGGGCATCAGTTTCTCTATATGCCACCCCTCTTATCCAGTTTCCTTCTGCTGCCCACAGGTCCCTCAACACTCTCCTGGCTGATCTTCCCCAGTAACTTCTCTGCTCTCTCCCACCTCACCCCCTATTCTCCAACCCCCTGCTGTCCTCTGGTCCCTCCTGTGCTGTCCTCTGGTCCCACCTGTGCCGTTCTTCAGTCCCCCCTCCTGTGCTGTTCTTCAGTCCCCCCTCCTGTGCTGTCCTCTGGTCCCACCTGTGCTGTTCTTCAGTCCCCCCCCTCCTGTGCTGTCCTCTGGTCCCACCTGTGCTGTTCTTCAGCCCCCCCCCTCCTGTGCTGTCCTCTGGTCCCACCTGTGCTGTTCTTCAGTCCCCCCCTCCTGTACTGTTCCTGATTTGAAGGAACTGTCCCTCATTTAGGGCATTGTCCCTCTGTCCCTCTTTCCTCTTTGTTTGTCCCTCAAGGAGCCAATATAAAAGAATAGTAGTGGTAAAAAAGCACCTGTGGGTTTAACCATTTTTATTTTTGTTTATAATTCTCCTACATATTTTTGCTAATAGGTGTCCCTCATTCCCATCTCAGAAAGTTGGGAGGTATGCCTCTATCCATCCCACGGTCCCCCTGTCCATCCCACGGTCCCCCTGTCCATCGCACTGCCCCTCTGACTACTCTGTGCCCCCCACTCAGTTGTTCTTCTTGATGCCTAGGGCCCACTTTTGATCTTGCGCATGGGCCGCTGATTTCATACGCCCCTGCCCCCAAAATCTGCAAAAAAAATGGGGGGGGGGGGGTGTCCCTGAATGGCAGTTTGGAAATGTGGTCACCCTAGCCGGCGGCCGGAGGTGAGAGAGGGAGGAGGGAGGAGGGAGCGAGAGTGACTGTCGGCGCCAGTCAGAGTACAAGCTGTGACTCACGGTCACGAGGAGCCTGCTGCTGCGCCTGGGCCTGGCCTGCCGTACTAATTCTGATTACAGTAAAAACTGTCTGCAAGAAGACAGAACCTTCATTAAAAGTAAGAAAGTATTGGGGAGGGAGGGAGGGGGGGGGTGTTGGACTGAGCTGAGGACCTCAATGTTTTTTTTTTTTCTTAAGTCAGAGAAGGCAAGCTCAAAATAACAAACATTTTTTTAAACTGCTATATTTAAAAAATTATGGTCACCTTAGCCTGAGGTGACCATAATTTTTTAAATAAAAAATAGCAGTTTAAAAAAATGTTTGTTATTTTGAGCTTGCCTTCTCTGACTAAAGAAAAAAAAAAAACATTAATTGCAGCCTCACTGTGCCACCAAACGCAGTCACTGTGCCATCACATGCAGCCACTGTGCCATCACATGCAGCCACTGTGCCCATCAAACGTAGCCACTGTGCCCATCAATTGTCGCCACTGTGCTCATCACACGCAGCCACTGTGCCATCACACGCAGCCACTGTGCCATCACACGCAGCCACTGTGCCATCACATGCAGCCACTGTGCCTGTCAATTGTCGCCACTGTGCTCATCACACGCAGCCACTGTGCCATCACATGCAGCCACTGTGCCCATCAAACGTAGCCACTGTGCCCATCAATTGTCGCCACTGTGCTCATCACACGCAGCCACTGTGCCCATCAAACGTAGCCACTGTGCCCATCAAACGTAGCCACTGTGCCCATCACACGCAGCCACTGTGCCATCACATGCAGCCACTGTGCCCATCAAATGTAGCCACTGTGCCCATCAATTGTCGCCACTGTGCTCATCACACGCAGCCACTGTGCCATTACATGCAGCCACTGTGCCCATCAAACGTAGCCACTGTGCCCATCAATTGTCGCCAATGTGCTCATCACACACAGCCACTGTGCCCATCAATTGTCGCCACTGTGCCCATCAATTGTCGCCACTGTGCTCATCACACGCAGCCACTGTGCCCATCAAACGTAGCCACTGTGCCCATCAATTGTCGCCACTGTGCCCATCAATTGTCGCCACTGTGCCCATCAAACGCAGCCACTGTGCCCATCAATTGTCACCACTGTGCTCATCACACGCAGCCACTGTGCCCATCAAATGTAGCCACTGTGCCCATCAATTGTCGCCACTGTGCTCATCACACGCAGCCACTGTGCCATCACATGCAGCCACTGTGCCCATCAAACGTAGCCACTGTGCCCATCAATTGTCGCCACTGTGCCCATCACATGCAGCCACTGTGCCACCATTTTTACTGATGCCATGTGGGTTAATTTTTTAAATAAAAAATAGCAGTTTAAAAAAATGTTTGTTATTTTGAGCTTGCCTTCTCTAAAGAAAAAAAAAACATTAATTGCAGCCTCACTGTGCCACCAAACGCAGTCACTGTGCCATCACATGCAGCCACTGTGCCCATCAAAAGCAGCCACTGTGCCCATCAATTGTCGCCACTGTGCCCAAACGCATCCACTGTGCCAATCACACACAGCCACTGTGCCCATCAAACGCAGCCACTGTGCCCATCAATTGTCGCCACTGTGCCACTGTGCCACCATTTTTACTTATGCCATGTGGGTTGATTTTTAGTAATGCCATGTGGGTTAATTTTTACTGATGCCATGTGGGTTGATTTTTAGTAATGCCACGTGGGTTAATTTTTACTGATGCCATGTGGGTTGATTTTTACTGATGCCATGTGGGTTGGTTTTTACTTATGCCATGTGGGTTGATTTTTAGTAATGCCATGTGGGTTGATTTTTGCTAATGCCATGTGGGTTAATTTTTACTGATGCCATGTGGGTTAATTTTTACTAATGCCATGTGGGTTGATTTTTAGTAATGCCATGTGGGTTAATTTTTACTGATGCCATGTGGGTTGGTTTTTACTGATGCCATGTGGGTTAATTTTTACTGATGCCATGTGGGTTAATTTTTACTGATGCCATGTGGGTTGATTTTTACTGATGCCATGTGGGTTGATTTTTACTAATGCCATGTGGGTTGATTTTTACTAATGCTATACCGGTTGATTTTTACTGATGCCATGTGTTTTACTAATGCTATGATGGTTTATTTTTTTATTGCTGCATATTGCTCTTCGCATTACCCTCTCTGGATTGCTTAAGGGCTCTTTCACGCGTCCATTCCGTTCGTCCGTTTTTTGGACGTCCGTTAACGGACCGCAATGCTTCCCTATGGGCTAGCGTCCGTTAGCGGATGAGCATCCGCTAACGTCCGTTAGCATCCGTCTGCGTTCAGTTCCGTTTTTTTGGACGGAAGAAAACCCTATTTTTCTTCCGTCTAATAAACGGAACGGACGAAAAACGGACGTTAACGGATGATCCGTTTATCATCCGTTCCGCTAACATCCGTTTTTCTATGTAAAAAGCCACAAAAAAAACAAAAAAAAATGGATGGAAAAACTGATGCAAAAACTGATGAAAAACTGACGAAAAACTGATGGAAAAACGGATCAACTGATGAAAAAAAAACTGATCTGAAAAACTGAACAGACGTGTGAGGCTGGGTTCACACTACGGTTTTCCCGTCCGTCAGCCGCATACGATTTATATGAAAAACCGTATGCGGCTGAAACGGACGGGAACGTATGGAACCGCACATATGTACGTTTTCCATTGACATTAATGTTAAAGGAAAACGTATGCGGTTGCCATACTGTTTTAAAAACGACCGCAAAACCGTGGTTGAACACGGTTTTGCGTACGTTTAAAAAACGTTTTGCCAGCAAATCGTACGCACCCGGATGCATCTGAGTGCATACGATTTGCAATGCATTCTCTATCTATACGTTTTCCCGTCCGGGCCCGTACGTTTTCAATACTGAAATCGTATGCGGCTGACGGACGGGAAAACCGTAGTGTGAACCCAGCCTGAAAGAGCCCTTAATAGTTTGATCTATTGGCTTGAGATACGAATATACCTGGCGAGTAAAAATGCTGTCCCCCCCAGATTTGTAAGGGTTCCTACACCCATGATTACCCTCCCAACCCCCTTCCTGTATAATATCCCCTCTATACATCCAACATGTCTTATCTCCGCCCTCATCTCATAATACCCCGCCCATATTACCCTCCCAACCCCCTTCCTGTATGATATCCCCTCTATACACCCGCCATGTCTTATCTCCGCCCTCATCTGATAATACCCCGCCCATATTACCCTCCCAACCCCCTTCCTGCATGATATCCCCTCTATACACCCGCCATGTCTTATCTCCGCCCTCATCTGATAATACCCCGCCCATATTACCCTCCCAACCCCCTTCCTGCATGATATCCCCTCTATACACCCGCCATGTCTTATCTCCGCCCTCGCCTGATAATACCCCGCCCATACTACCCTCCCAACCCCCTTCCTGTATGATATCCCCTCTATACACCCACCATGTCTTATCTCCGCCCTCACCTGATAATACCCCGCCCTTACTACCCTCCCAACCCCCTTCCTGCATGATATCCCCTCTATGGTTCCCACCTCACTTGTATCACATAAACATTTCACAGTGATGGAGCCACCAGGGGGCGCCATAGTCCTGCCATCTTCTGGGGAGTATCTCATAGTCCAGTCACCCGCAGGGTATGTCCTGGAATACAGGCTCCTCGCCATATATGACACCCCGGGGTAATGTTTGGGGTATTATACAAACCGGGGACTATGGGAACCCCAATTTCTGGAATGTCGCCTTGTGTGATAAAGCCACGATTGAAGCTTCTCCAATGTCTGTGTGTAATGAGACCTCCTAACCCTCTTCTCCTTCTCTCGCAGTATTTATGAATGCCGCCATTCCCATCGCCGCTGTGCTCATCGTAAGTCTTGTCATTACTTCCCAGAATCCTCTGCACTCCTCTCCCTCCGCCCAATCACAGACACTCTTCTCTCTCTCCATATGTCCAGACATTTGTGGTCCACGTTCACTTCCTGACCAAAGACGCCTTCTCTCCGGCCGTGGCCTTCGCCTCCCTCTCCCTCTTCCACATCCTGGTCACTCCGCTATTCCTGCTGTCCAGTGTGGTCAGGTCCACCGTGAAAGCTCTGGTCAGGTAAGAGCGCCTCAGTGATCACCTCCGACCTCTGACCTCATCTCCCACCTTCCGACCTCTGACCTCATCTCTGACCTCATCTCCCACCTTCCGACCTCTGACCTCATCTCTGACCTCATCCCCAACCTCTGACCTCATCTCCCACTTCTGACCTCATCTCCCACCTCCGACCTCTGACCTCATCTCCCACCTCTGACCTCATCTCCCACCTCCGACCTCTGACCTCATCTCCCACCTCTGACCTCATCTCCCACCTCTAACCTCATTCTCCTACCTCTGACCGTATCTCCCACCTCTGACCTCATCTCCTACCTCTGGCCTCATTCTCCTACCTCTGACCTTTGACCTCATCTCTGATCTTTGACCTCATCTCCTACCTCTAACCTCATCTCCGACCTTTGACCTCATCTCCCACCTCTGACCTCATCTCCCACCTCTGACCTCATCTCCCACCTCTGAACTCATCTCCTACCTCCGACCTCTGATCTCATCTCCCACCTCTGACCTCATCTCCCACCTCTGACCTCATCTCCTACCTCTGACCTCATCTCCCACCTCTGACCTCATCTCCCACCTCTGACCTCATTCTCCCACCTCTGACCTCATTCTCCTACCTCTGACCTCATCTCCCACCTCTGACCTCATCTCCCACCTCTGACCTCATCTCCCACCTCTGACCTCATCTCCTACCTCTGACCTCATCTCCCACCTCTGACCTCATCTCCCACCTCTGACCTCATCTCCCACCTCTGAACTCATCTCCTACCTCCGACCTCTGATCTCATCTCCCACCTCTGACCTCATCTCCCACCTCTGACCTCATCTCCTACCTCTGACCTCATCTCCCACCTCTGACCTCATCTCCCACCTCTGACCTCATTCTCCCACCTCTGACCTCATTCTCCCACCTCTGACCTCATTCTCCCACCTCTGACCTCATCTCCCACCTCTGACCTCATCTCCCACCTCTGACCTCATCTCCCACCTCTGACCTCATCCCCCACCTCTGACCTCATCTCCCACCTCTGACCTCATCCCCCACCTCTGACCTCATCTCCCACCCATGCCCTACTCACCCACCTCTGACCTCATCCCCCACCTCTGACCTCATCTCCCACCCATGCCCTACTCACCCACCTCTGACCTCATCTTGTATATCTGACCTCCTTTCCCTGACATTAGCAAAGAAAAGGTAGATGAAGAAAAGTCCGTCTCATGGAGGAGTGATGATGAATATTTTCTTCCAATAAATGATAACGACACCCCGAGTATGAAAGGGGTTCAAGTCGTTTAGGACATTCCATTCCCGAACACGAGGCAGCTACTGACACTCCAACCAGCCGAATAAGACCCAATACGAATAGTTCTCCTCCAAATACGAGACGAAGCTCTGTGTTGAGGTTCAAGCAGGAATCACAATCGTTACTGAAAGGCTACAGGCTTATATACAGTAAAAGAGGAGGTGCCCACATATCCTGCTCATATTACTCTGAAACTGTGACCAGACCTAATTAACATGAGCTAATTAACTAATCCCTCTAGGCAGCCAAGATGACTCAGAGGCATGACCTTTAGGCTAGACTTGCCGTCTTGTAGCTCAGAAGATAATCAACATTATCACCAATCAACACAGAACTCCTTCACACAATTACAGGGACAATTAGCACAAGCCACAATGAGATGCAGAGCAGTCACACTACACTCCTTTACATCATAACAGACAGACAGGTGGCTGGAGTTGAACACATCAGCCTCTCTCACCTATCACGTGGAGTTCAGAATCAAACAAACCAAGAATAGTCTTTCCATCGATCCCGGGAGATATTGTGGAGAAATATTACTGTCCCATTCTAAGGAATCCAAGATATATTTTCTCAGTCCCCCTCCCTGCACCCCTAATGGACACAGGATGACTTAGACATAAGAGGTGCACAGGGAGCCAAAGCAAGGCTATCCCATACTTTCCAAGGGATTCTGGGTTCCACGGGCCCCTCCCCCCTTACAATGACATCATAGTAATATGATTTGTGGGGTCAGGGAAGAGTTCTTCTCCCCTCAGGCAGGTGCTTCCAAGAGTGGGGTTCCCAGTGGGGTCCGGCGCCTGTGGATCTCTATGGACTGCCAGTCATGGACTTACTGCCTTTTGTGGAAGTCTCCAAAGAGGTGCATACACCGCACATGAAAGAACAGGGACTGGAGAGATTAGAGAAGATACAATACAGAGTCCAACAAGTGGAATGCTGTCCCGAGGAGGTGATATCGCCGTTGCTAAGGACAACCATATTTGTGCCACTTGCTCATGCAGCCAACCAGCCAGGAAAGGGGAGACATGGCAGAGGTGACGGTTTCTCTGCCATTTTATCCTATTTCTCCTCTGGTTGGCGCTCCGCACACGCGGTGCGTCTCCTGTGAGGGAGCGCTGTGATTGGTGCAGATGATCCTGCAATGTCCTATTTCTCCTCTGGTTGGCGCTCTGTCTGGGATGACAG
Organism: Rana temporaria; assembly: GCF_905171775.1. Taxonomy (NCBI): domain Eukaryota; kingdom Metazoa; phylum Chordata; class Amphibia; order Anura; family Ranidae; genus Rana; species Rana temporaria. Next base: position 441,003 of record NW_024404490.1, on the reverse strand, counting down.
TGTTGGAGCTCCGCACACGCGGTGCGTCTCCTGTGAGGGAGCGCTGTGATTGGTGCAGATGATCCTGAAATCTCCTATTTCTCCTCTGGTTGGCGCTCTGTCTGGGATGACAGTGTTGGAGCTCCGCACACGCGGTGCGTCTCCTGTGAGGGAGCGCTGTGATTGGTGCAGATGATCCTGCAATGTCCTATTTCTCCTCTGGTTGGCGCTCTGTCTGGGATGACAGTGTTGGAGCTCCGCACACGCGGTGCGTCTCCTGTGAGGGAGCGCTGTGATTGGTGCAGATGATCCTGCAATGTCATATTTCTCCTCTGGTTGGCGCTCTGTCTGGGAGCTCCGCACACGCGGTGTGTCTCCTGTGAGGGAGCGCTGTGATTGGTGCAGATGATCCTGCAATCTCCTATTTCTCCTCTGGTTGGCGCTCTGTCTGGGATGACAGTGTTGGAGCTCCGCACACGCGGTGCGTCTCCTGTGAGGGAGCGCTGTGATTGGTGCAGATGATCCTGCAATGTCCTATTTCTCCTCTGGTTGGCGCTCTGTCTGGGATGACAGTGTTGGAGCTCCGCACACGCGGTGCGTCTCCTGTGAGGGAGCGCTGTGATTGGTGCAGATGATCCTGCAATGTCCTATTTCTCCTCTGGTTGGCGCTCTGTCTGGGATGACAGTGTTGGAGCTCCGCACACGCGGTGCGTCTCCTGTGAGGGAGCGCTGTGATTGGTGCAGATGATCCTGCAATGTCCTATTTCTCCTCTGGTTGGCGCTCTGTCTGGGATGACAGTGTTGGAGCTCCGCACACGCGGTGCGTCTCCTGTGGGGGAGCGCTGTGATTGGTGCAGATGATCCTGCAATGTCCTATTTCTCCTCCTGTTGGCGCTCTGTCTGGGATGACAGTGTTGGAGCTCCGCACACGCGGTGTGTCTCCTGTGAGGGAGCGCGGTGATTGGTGCAGATGATCCTGCAATGTCCTATTTCTCCTCTGGTTGGTGCTTTGCACACGCGGTGCGTCTCCTGTGAGGGAGCGCTGTGATTGGTGCAGATGATCCTGCAATGTCCTATTTCTCCTCTGGTTGGCGCTCTGTCTGGGAGCTCCGCACACGCGGTGCGTCTCCTGTGAGGGAGCGCTGTGATTGGTGCAGATGATCCTGTGTTGGAGCTCCGCACACGCGGTGCGTCTTCTCTCTGTATTTCTATCACTCTCCGGCCTCTCTATTACCAGATAATGGCTCCCCGCGGATGAAGTGCCGCAGTTAAGGATATAATTGGATTTATTCGGGATTATGTGTCACGGAGTCCGGAGAAGTCTGACAATTATCCAGCAGATGAGAAATGAGATTCCACAGGAGAGACGCCGATCGTTTCACACAATATACAGCAATGCAGCGCTGACATTGCATCATAGAATATTATCCATGTGATCGGCCAATCGTATCGCAATATACAGCGCAGGATCGCGGACCTCACACCGCGTACCGGACCGGCGCCAGTCCATTCACTATGGAGATATTATCTGTAAGACGTGATCGGCCAATCGTATCGCAATATACAGCGCAGGATCGCGGACCTCACACCGCGTACCGGACCGCCGCCAGTCCATTCACTATGGAGATATTATCTGTAAGACGTGATCGGCCCAATCGTATCGCAATATACAGCGCAGGATCGCGGACCTCACACCGCGTACCGGACCGCCGCCAGTCCATTCACTATGGAGATATTATCTGTAAGACGTGATCGGCCCAATCGTATCGCAATATACAGCGCAGGATCGCGGACCTCACACCGCGTACCGGACCGCCGCCAGTCCATTCACTATGGAGATATTATCTGTAAGACGTGATCGGCCAATCGTATCGCAATATACAGCGCAGGATCGCGGACCTCACACCGCGTACCGGACCGCCGCCAGTCCATTCACAATGGAGATATTATCTGTAAGACGTGATCGGCCCAATCGTATCGCAATATACAGCGCAGGATCGCGGACCTCACACCGCGTACCGGACCGGCGCCAGTCCATTCACTATGGAGATATTATCTGTAAGACGTGATCGGCCAATCGTGTCGCAATATACAGCGCAGGATCGCGGACCTCACACCGCGTACCGGACCGGCGCCAGTCCATTCACTATGGAGATATCTGTAAGACGTGATCGGCCCAATCGTATCGCAATATACAGCGCAGGATCGCGGACCTCACACCGCGTACCGGACCGGCGCCAGTCCATTCACTATGGAGATATTATCTGTAAGACGTGATCGGCCAATCGTGTCGCAATATACAGCGCAGGATCGCGGACCTCACACCGCGTACCGGACCGCCGCCAGTCCATTCACTATGGAGATATTATCTGTAAGACGTGATCGGCCAATCGTGTCGCAATATACAGCGCAGGATCGCGGACCTCACACCGCGTACCGGACCGCCGCCAGTCCATTCACTATGGAGATATTATCTGTAAGACGTGATCGGCCAATCGTATCGCAATATACAGCGCAGGATCGCGGACCTCACACCGCGTACCGGACCGGCGCCAGTCCATTCACTATGGAGATATTATCTGTAAGACGTGATCGGCCCAATCGTATCGCAATATACAGCGCAGGATCGCGGACCTCACACCGCGTACCGGACCGGCGCCAGTCCATTCACTATGGAGATATTATCTGTAAGACGTGATCGGCCAATCGTATCGCAATATACAGCGCAGGATCGCGGACCTCACACCGCGTACCGGACCGCCGCCAGTCCATTCACAATGGAGATATTATCTGTAAGATGTGATCGGCCAATCGTATCGCAATATACAGCACAGGATCGCGGACCTCACACCGCGTACCGGACCGCCGCCAGTCCATTCACTATGGAGATATTATCTGTAAGACGTGATCGGCCCAATCGTATCGCAATATACAGCGCAGGATCGCGGACCTCACACCGCGTACCGGACCGCCGCCAGTCCATTCACTATGGAGATATTATCTGTAAGACGTGATCGGCCAATCGTATCGCAATATACAGCGCAGGATCGCGGACCTCACACCGCGTACCGGACCGCCGCCAGTCCATTCACAATGGAGATATTATCTGTAAGACGTGATCGGCCCAATCGTATCGCAATATACAGCGCAGGATCGCGGACCTCACACCGCGTACCGGACCGGCGCCAGTCCATTCACTATGGAGATATTATCTGTAAGACGTGATCGGCCAATCGTGTCGCAATATACAGCGCAGGATCGCGGACCTCACACCGCGTACCGGACCGGCGCCAGTCCATTCACTATGGAGATATCTGTAAGACGTGATCGGCCCAATCGTATCGCAATATACAGCGCAGGATCGCGGACCTCACACCGCGTACCGGACCGGCGCCAGTCCATTCACTATGGAGATATTATCTGTAAGACGTGATCGGCCAATCGTGTCGCAATATACAGCGCAGGATCGCGGACCTCACACCGCGTACCGGACCGCCGCCAGTCCATTCACTATGGAGATATTATCTGTAAGACGTGATCGGCCAATCGTGTCGCAATATACAGCGCAGGATCGCGGACCTCACACCGCGTACCGGACCGCCGCCAGTCCATTCACTATGGAGATATTATCTGTAAGACGTGATCGGCCAATCGTATCGCAATATACAGCGCAGGATCGCGGACCTCACACCGCGTACCGGACCGGCGCCAGTCCATTCACTATGGAGATATTATCTGTAAGACGTGATCGGCCCAATCGTATCGCAATATACAGCGCAGGATCGCGGACCTCACACCGCGTACCGGACCGCCGCCAGTCCATTCACAATGGAGATATTATCTGTAAGACGTGATCGGCCCAATCGTATCGCAATATACAGCGCAGGATCGCGGACCTCACACCGCGTACCGGACCGGCGCCAGTCCATTCACTATGGAGATATTATCTGTAAGACGTGATCGGCCCAATCGTATCGCAATATACAGCGCAGGATCGCGGACCTCACACCGCGTACCGGACCGGCGCCAGTCCATTCACTATGGAGATATTATCTGTAAGACGTGATCGGCCCAATCGTATCGCAATATACAGCGCAGGATCGCGGACCTCACACCGCGTACCGGACCGGCGCCAGTCCATTCACTATGGAGATATTATCTGTAAGACGTGATCGGCCAATCGTGTCGCAATATACAGCGCAGGATCGCGGACCTCACACCGCGTACCGGACCGGCGCCAGTCCATTCACTATGGAGATATTATCTGTAAGACGTGATCGGCCAATCGTGTCGCAATATACAGCGCAGGATCGCGGACCTCACACCGCGTACCGGACCGGCGCCAGTCCATTCACTATGGAGATATTATCTGTAAGGCCTCGTACAGACGGGCAAACATGTACGATGAAACCGGACCGTTTTCACCGTACATGCCCGCCCGGAGATTTCTGTATGATGGCTGTATTAACCATCATACAGAAATCCGCGTGTACACGATACGCGGCGACGAGGCCGCGCCGTCGCCGCGACGATGACGCGGCGACGTGCGCGGCCCTGGCAGTTCAATGCTTCCACGCATGCGAGGGATGGCGGCCGCTCGGACATGTACGGTAGGTCTGTACAGACGACCGAACATGTCCGACGGACAGGATTCCAGCGGCCATGTTTCTAAACACGTTTAGGAATATTTGCCCGCTGGAAAAAGGCCCGGCGGGCAAATGTACGCTGGAATCCTGTCCGCTCGGCTGTACAGACGACCAAACATGTCTGCTGAAACTGGACCGCGGACAAATATCAGCAGACATGTTCGGTCGTAAGACGTGATTGGCCCAATCGTATCATCTCATTATTTATTGTACAAATAGTATAAAAGAGAGGAAAAAATCCACAATAACATAACATGGGGGGGGGGGGGTAAAGACATTTCTATATAGGTGATCGTATTACAAGACTCCCCTATAGGTGATCCTATAATGAGACATTTCCTATAGGTGATCCTATAATAAGACATTCCCTATGGGTGATCATATTACAAGACTCCCCTATAGGTGATCCTATAATGAGACATTTCCTATAGGTGATCCTATGATAAGACTCCCCTATGGGTGATCCTATAATGAGACATTCCCTATGGGTGATCCTATAATAAGACATTTCCTATAGGTGATCCCATGATAATACTCCCCTATGGGCGATCCTATAATAAGACTTCCCTATAGGTGATCATGTGATAAGACTACTCTATAGGTGATCCTATAATAAGGCATTTCCTATGGGTGATCCTATGATAATACTCCCCTATAGGTGATCCTATAATAAGACTTCCCTATAGGTGATCCTATAATAAGACTTCCCTATGGGTGATCCTATAATAAGACTTCCCTGTGGGTGATCCTACGATAAGACTCCCCTATAGGTGATCCTATAATAAGACTCCCCTATAGGTGATGTAAATATCATGTACTGCCGGAGCCCGCGAACCCGGAAGAAACTGCGGGGGGAAATGTCAGCGGTGTGCGGGGGGCGCTGTGGGGTCTTTGTAAAGTATTACATAGGGAGCGAGTATGCGGTGCCCCTCCCCCACACATTATGTCTTCACCGATTCCCCATCTCCACCGCGAGCGCCGCGATCTCTCCTATGGAGGAACGTACAGAACCGTCACACCTCCTCTGTCTGGTCTCTTCTGTGATTGGAGGGGATCGTCCCTCTGACTCCTCCTTCTATTCACAGCACCGCAGTTCATCCAACGTGAACCGATCTCATCTCCTCCCGACCAATAAGAAATCATCCTTCATTCTGAATATAATCTGACGATGGTGGGCGGAGACATGCAAATTACACACCTCTAATGGCTGATGGCGGGGGATGGGCGATTTATTTAGAATTGCGCAGTCAGCAGTTTTTATACTTGCAGCGTCTCATTATCAGTAATAATTGATTGTCGTGTTTATCGATCAGGTTATCAGTAATAATTGATTGTCGTGTTTATCGATCAGGTTATCAGTAATAATTGATTGATTGTCGTGTTTATCGATCAGGTTATCAGTAATAATTGATTGATTGTCCTGTTTATCGATCAGGTTATCGGTAATAATTGATTGATTGTCCTGTTTATTGATCAGGTTATCAGTAATAATTGATTGTCGTGTTTATCGATCAGGTTATCGGTAATAATTGATCTCGCTCTGTCATATCTCTCGATCAGGTTATCGGTAATAATTGATCTCGCTCTGTCATATCTCTCGATCAGGTTATCAGTAATAATTGATCTCGCTCTGTCATATCTCTCGATCAGGTTATCAGTAATAATTGATCTCGCTCTGTCATATCTCTCGATCAGGTTATCGGTAATAATTGATCTCGCTCTGTCATATCTCTCGATCAGGTTATCGGTAATAATTGATTGATTGTCGTGTTTATCGATCAGGTTATCGGTAATAATTGATTGATTGTCCTGTTTATCGATCAGGTTATCAGTAATAATTGATTGATTGTCGTGTTTATCGATCAGGTTATCAGTAATAATTGATTGATTGTCCTGTTTATCGATCAGGTTATCAGTAATAATTGATTGATTGTCCTGTTTATCGATCAGGTTATCAGTAATAATTGATTGATTGTCCTGTTTATCGATCAGGTTATCAGTAATAATTGATTGATTGTCCTGTTTATCGATCAGGTTATCGGTAATAATTGATTGATTGTCCTGTTTATCGATCAGGTTATCAGTAATAATTGATTGTCGTGTTTATCGATCAGGTTATCGGTAATAATTGATCTCGCTCTGTCATATTTCTCGATCAGGTTATCAGTAATAATTGATCTCGCTCTGTCATATCTCTCGATCAGGTTATCGGTAATAATTGATCTTGCTCTGTCATATCTCTCGATCAGGTTATCGGTAATAATTGATTGATTGTCGTGTTTATCGATCAGGTTATCGGTAATAATTGATTGATTGTCGTGTTTATCGATCAGGTTATCGGTAATAATTGATTGATTGTCCTGTTTATCGATCAGGTTATCGGTAATAATCGATTGCTTTCTGTCGTCTTTCCTCCTCGCAGCGTCCAGAAGCTCAGCGAGTTTTTCTCCAGCGAGGAGATCGGCGAGGAGACGGATAAATGTTTGCCGTGCCGGAAGGCGGGGTCACAGAACAAGTACCAGGCGGTGGTAAGTTGTCAGTGGCGTTGTCACTCCCAGTACTAGTTGTCACCTCCCACGCCCCTCCCCCGAGGTGCCGCACTCACCGTCTCTGTCTTCTCGCTCCGACGCAGCCACTCAAAGTCGTAAACCGTAAACGGCCAATCAGAGAAGACTGGAGCGCGTTCAACTTCCAGCAGAGAAGAGGCGCTAACAACACGGAGGGGAACGAGTATCTTATAAAGGTGACACCGAGGGGCCCCCACTGTGTGACACTCAATATTAACCCCCTCCCCTCCCCCACCCATCCATCACTATCCGTCCCTTCCCACCACACACAGCAGATCCCCGAGATCCTCCCAATTCATAAACCGATCGTTGTCACCAGCAGATCGTTCCCTGATCACCGGGAGATAAATGAATAATGATCAATAATTCTATATATAGACTGGGGGAGGGTCTACGTGATATTGTAATCTTGCGGTTCTATACTGGACTTGTACTGGGTCTATACTGATGTGATTGGCTGGGATGTGATTGGCTGGGATGTGATTGGCTGGGATGTGATTGGCTGGGACGTGATTGGTCGGGATGTGATTGGCTGGGACGTGATTGGCCGGGACGTGATTGGCCGGGACGTGATTGGCCGGGACGTGATTGGCCGGGATGTGATTGGCCGGGATGTGATTGGCCGGGATGTGATTGGTCGGGATGTGATTGGCTGGGATGTGATTGGTCAGGATGTGATTGGTCGGGATGTGATTGGCTGGGATGTGATTGGTCGGATGTGATTGGCCGGGGTGATTGGTCGGGATGTGATTGGTCGGGATGCGATTGGTCGGGATGCGATTGGCCGGGATGCGATTGGTCGGGATGCGATTGGCCGGGATGCGATTGGTCGGGATGCGATTGGCCGGGATGCGATTGGCCGCGATGCGATTGGTCGGGATGCGATTGGTTGGGATGCGATTGGCCGGCATGTGATTGGTTGGGATGTGATTGGTCGGATGTGATTGGCCGGGATGTGATTGGTCGGGATGCGATTGGCCGGGGTGATTGGCCGGGATGTGATTGGTCGGGATGCGATTGGCCGGGATGCGATTGGTCGGGATGCGATTGGCCGGGATGCGATTGGTCGGGATGCGATTGGCCGGGATGCGATTGGTCGGGATGCGATTGGTCGGGATGCGATTGGCCGGGATGCGATTGGTCGGGATGCGATTGGCCGGGATGCGATTGGCCGGGATGCGATTGGTCGGGATGCGATTGGTTGGGATGCGATTGGCCGGCATGTGATTGGTTGGGATGTGATTGGTCAGGATGTGATTGGTCGGATGTGATTGGCCGGGATGTGATTGGTCGGGATGCGATTGGCCGGGGTGATTGGCCGGGATGTGATTGGTCGGGATGCGATTGGTCGGGATGCGATTGGCCGGGATGCGATTGGTCGGGATGCGATTGGCCGGGATGCGATTGGCCGGGATGCGATTGGCCGGGATGCGATTGGTCGGGATGCGATTGGCCGGGATGCGATTGGCCGGCATGTGATTGGTTGGGATGTGATTGGTCAGGATGTGATTGGCCGGGGTGATTGGCCGGGATGTGATTGGTCGGGATGCGATTGGCCGGGATGCGATTGGTCGGGATGCGATTGGCCGGGATGCGATTGGTCGGAATGCGATTGGTTGGGATGCGATTGGCCGGCATGTGATTGGTTGGGATGCGATTGGCCGGCATGTGATTGGTTGGGATGTGATTGGCCGGCATGTGATTGGTTGGGATGTGATTGGTCAGGATGTGATTGGTCGGATGTGATTGGCCGGGATGTGATTGGCTGGGATGTGATTGGCCGGGATGTGATTGGTCGGGATGCGATTGGCCGGGGTGATTGGCCGGGATGTGATTGGCCGGGATGTGATTGGCCGGGATGTGATTGGCTGGGATGCGATTGGCCGGGATGCGATTGGTCGGGATGCGATTGGCCGGGATGCGATTGGTCGGGATGCGATTGGCCGGGATGCGATTGGCCGGGATGCGATTGGTCGGGATGCGATTGGTTGGGATGTGATTGGTTGGGATGTGATTGGTCAGGATGTGATTGGTCAGGATGTGATTGGCCGGGGTGATTGGCCGGGATGTGATTGGTCGGATGTGATTGGTCGGGATGCGATTGGTTGGGATGTGATTGGTCAGGATGTGATTGGTCAGGATGTGATTGGCCGGGGTGATTGGCCGGGATGTGATTGGTCGGATGTGATTGGCCGGGATGTGATTGGTCGGGATGCGATTGGCCGGGGTGATTGGCCGGGATGTGATTGGTCGGGATGCGATTGGCCGGGATGCGATTCGCCGGGATGCGATTGGCCGGGATGCGATTGGTCGGGATGCGATTGGCCGGGATGCGATTGGTCGGAATGCGATTGGTCGGGATGCGATTGGCCGGCATGTGATTGGTTGGGATGCGATTGGCCGGCATGTGATTGGCTGGGATGCGATTGGCCGGCATGTGATTGGTTGGGATGTGATTGGCCGGGATGTGATTGGCCGGGATGTGATTGGCTGGGATGTGATTGGCTGGGATGCGATTGGCCGGGATGCGATTGGTCGGGATGCGATTGGCCGGGATGCGATTGGTCGGGATGCGATTGGCCGGGATGCGATTGGCCGGGATGCGATTGGTTGGGATGCGATTGGCCGGCATGTGATTGGTTGGGATGTGATTGGTCAGGATGTGATTGGTCGGATGTGATTGGCCGGGATGTGATTGGTCGGGATGCGATTGGCCGGGGTGATTGGCCGGGATGTGATTGGTCGGGATGCGATTGGCCGGGATGCGATTGGTCGGGATGCGATTGGCCGGGATGCGATTGGTCGGGATGCGATTGGTCGGGATGCGATTGGCCGGGATGCGATTGGCCGGGATGCGATTGGCCGGGATGCGATTGGCCGGCATGTGATTGGTTGGGATGTGATTGGTCAGGATGTGATTGGCCGGGGTGATTGGCCGGGATGTGATTGGTCGGGATGCGATTGGCCGGGATGCGATTGGTCGGAATGCGATTGGTCGGGATGCGATTGGCCGGCATGTGATTGGTTGGGATGCGATTGGCCGGCATGTGATTGGTTGGGATGCGATTGGCCGGCATGTGATTGGTTGGGATGTGATTGGCCGGCATGTGATTGGTTGGGATGTGATTGGTCAGGATGTGATTGGCCGGGATGTGATTGGCTGGGATGTGATTGGTTGGGATGTGATTGGCTGGGATGTGATTGGTCGGATGTGATTGGCCGGGATGTGATTGGCTGGGATGTGATTGGCTGGGATGTGATTGGTCGGGATGTGATTGGCCGGGATGTGATTGGCTGGGATGCGATTGGCCGGGATGCGATTGGTCGGGATGCGATTGGCCGGGATGCGATTGGCCGGGATGCGATTGGCCGGGATGTGATTGGTCGGTCACTGAAGTCTCGTCTTCCTTGCAGATCAGTAATGGATTCTTCACTTGGACTCCGGACGGATCTCCGACTTTATCCAACATCGACATCCGGATCCCTCAAGGTGACTCTTCTGTCCTCGCCTGTCTGTGATTGGTGGAAGATAAAAGTCGCACTGGGCGGAGCTCTGGGGGGATGGGAAGGCGATGTGTCCGGTGTTCCCCTTTATATGGAAGAGATCTTCTGTGATTGGTAGAAGAAGTTCTGGATATTTATTGGTGTATTTCTGCCCCTCCCCCGCAGGTCAGCTGACCATGATTGTAGGGCAGGTGGGATGCGGGAAATCTTCGCTTCTATTGGCTGCTCTGGGCGAGATGAACAAGATATCGGGAGACGTGAGCTGGAACAGGTCAGTCCTTTCCCCACTGTCAGCGTCCCGCTCCCCCGAAATAATGGAGGTCTGTGTGTTCTCTCTGGGGGGGTCTGTGTGTTCTCTCTGGGGGGGTCTGTGTGTTCTCTCTGGGGGGTCTGTGTGTTCTCTCTGTGGATTTGGGGGACATTGGGGGGGGTCTGTGTGTTCTCTCTGTGGATTTGGGGGACATTGGGGGGGGGTCTGTGTGTTCTCTCTGTGGATTTGGGGGACATTGGGGGGGGGTCTGTGTGTTCTCTCTGTGGATTTGGGGGACATTGGGGGGGGTCTGTGTGTTCTCTCTGTGGATTTGGGGGACATTGGGGGGGGTCTGTGTGTTCTCTCTGTGGATTTGGGGGACATTGGGGGGGGGTCTGTGTGTTCTCTCTGTGGATTTGGGGGACATTGGGGGGGGTGTGTGTTCTCTCTGTGGATTTGGGGGACATTGGGGGGTCTGTGTGTTCTCTCTGTGGATTTGGGGGGGGTCTGTGTGTTCTCTCTGTGGATTTGGGGGGGGGTCTGTGTGTTCTCTCTGTGGATTTGGGGGGGGGGTCTGTGTGTTCTCTCTGTGGATTTGGGGTACATTGGGGGGTCTCTGTGGATTTGGGGTACATTGGGGGGTCTGTGTGTTCTCTCTGTGGATTTGGGGGACATTGGGGGGGGTCTGTGTGTTCTCTCTGTGGATTTGGGGGGGGTCTGTGTGTTCTCTCTGTGGATTTGGGGGGGGGTCTGTGTGTTCTCTCTGTGGATTTGGGGTATATTGGGGGGTCTCTGTGGATTTGGGGTACATTGGGGGGTCTGTGTGTTCTCTCTGTGGATTTGGGGGACATTGGGGGGGGGTCTGTGTGTTCTCTCTGAGGATTTCGGGACATTGGGGGGTCTGTGTGTCCTCTCTGTGGATTTGGGGTACATTGGGGGGGGGGTCTGTGTGTTCTCTCTGTGGATTTGGGGTACATTGGGGGGTCTGTGTGTTCGCTCTGTGGATTTGGGGTACATTGGGGGGTCTGTGTGTCCTCTCTGTGGATTTGGGGTACATTGGGGGGGGGGGTCTGTGTGTTCTCTCTGTGGATTTGGGGTACATTGGGGGGTCTGTGTGTTCTCTCTGTGGATTTGGGGTACATTGGGGGGTCTGTGTGTCCTCTCTGTGGATTTGGGGGGGTCTGTGTGTTCTCTCTGTGGATTTGGGGGGGTCTGTGTGTTCTCTCTGTGGATTTGGGGTACATTGGGGGGTCTGTGTGTCCTGTCTGTGGATTTGGGGGACATTGGGGGGTCTGTGTGTTCTCTCTGTGGATTTGGGGTACATTGGGGGGTCTGTGTGTTCTCTCTGTGGATTTGGGGTACATTGGGGGGTCTGTGTGTCCTCTCTGTGGATTTGGGGGGGTCTGTGTGTTCTCTCTGTGGATTTGGGGGGGTCTGTGTGTTCTCTCTGTGGATTTGGGGTACATTGGGGGGTCTGTGTGTCCTGTCTGTGGATTTGGGGGACATTGGGGGGTCTGTGTGAGGTATATTCTACAATTTTTCCGGTGTTGAAGGAACATTTGTTGGAGGAACATTGTTGGAGGAACATTGTTGAAGGAACATTTGTTGGAGGAACATTGTTGGAGGAACATTGTTGGAGGAACATTTGTTGGTCCGCCTGTGCCGGGTGTAAACGTGTCGGTGACCCTCCTGGCCCGGGTCATTATCTCCCGGGGGACAGATGGACCTCATGCAGTAAACGTCTCCCATTGGTTTCCATGTCCTCCTCTCTCCGGGTAATGAGTCTCATTCTGGTTGCTGCACTGATAAGAGACAATCCGATTGTTTGTTGTGTTCGGACGATGGCTGATCTCAGCAATGAAACACTTACCGAGTCCTGGGATTGGACAATCTGTGCGCAGTGCGCATATAATGGCTGTTCTGCGGGTAATGTGCCGTGTGATTTGTGTATTGAGGAGAAGAATCTGATAAAAAATGTTTCCTGTTTTCAGCAACGTCGCCGACAGCGAGACCGGAGAGGACCTCAGGTGAGACCGCGACTCCAGAAATAGACAGACCCAAAAATAGGCATCAGATCCGGATCTCCCCACCCAACCAACGCCAAACGCAGCCAATGTCATATGAGACGTGTCCCATCGGAGCCCGAGGGCCAAACACACAGATTTATTACTGACCCCCATCCATGGCTGACCTCCATCCAACGACTGACCTCCATCCAACGACTGACCCCCCATCCAACGACTGACCCCCCATCCACGACTGACCCCCATCCACGACTGACCCCCATCCACGACTGACCCCCATCCATGACTGACCCCCATCCACGACTGACCCCCATCCATGGCTGACCCCCCATCCACGACTGACCCCCCATCCATGACTGACCCCCATCCACGACTGACCTCCATCCATGACTGACCTCCATCCATGACTGACCCCCCATCCACGACTGACCCCCATCCATGGCTGACCCCCCATCCACGACTGACCCCCCATCCACGGCTGACCCCCCATCCACGACTGACCCCCATCCATGACTGACCTCCATCCAACGACTGACCTCCATCCAACGACTGACCCCCCATCCACGGCTGACCCCCCATCCACGACTGACCTCCATCCAACGACTGACCCCCATCCAACGACTGACCCCCATCCATGGCTGACATCCATCCAACGACTGACCTCCATCCAACGACTGACCTCCATCCAACGACTGACCTCCATCCAACGACTGACCCCCCATCCACGGCTGACCCCCCATCCATGACTGACCCCCATCCATGACTGACCTCCATCCAACGACTGACCTCCATCCAACGACTGACCCCCCATCCACGGCTGACCCCCCATCCACGACTGACCCCCATCCACGACTGACCTCCATCCAACGACTGACCTCCATCCAACGACTGACCTCCATCCAACGACTGACCCCCCATCCACGGCTGACCCCCCATCCACGACTGACCTCCATCCAACGACTGACCCCCATCCAACGACTGACCCCCATCCATGGCTGACCTCCATCCAACGACTGACCTCCATCCAACGACTGACCTCCATCCAACGACTGACCTCCATCCAACGACTGACCTCCATCCAACGACTGACCTCCATCCAACGACTGACCTCCATCCAACGACTGACCCCCATCCAACGACTGACCTCCATCCAACGACTGACCTCCATCCAACGACTGACCCCCATCCATGGCTGACCTCCATCCAACGACTGACCTCCATCCAACGACTGACCTCCATCCAACGACTGACCTCCATCCAACGACTGACCTCCATCCAACGACTGACCCCCATCCATGGCTGACATCCATCCAACGACTGACCTCCATCCAACGACTGACCTCCATCCAACGACTGACCTCCATCCAACGACTGACCTCCATCCAACGACTGACCTCCATCCAACGACTGACCCCCCATCCACGACTGACCCCCCATCCACGACTGACCCCCATCCATGACTGACCTCCATCCAACGACTGACCTCCATCCAACGACTGACCCCCCATCCACGACTGACCCCCATCCATGGCTGACATCCATCCAACGACTGACCTCCATCCAACGACTGACCTCCATCCAACGACTGACCTCCATCCAACGACTGACCTCCATCCAACGACTGACCCCCCATCCACGACTGACCTCCATCCAACGACTGACCTCCATCCAACGACTGACCTCCATCCAACGACTGACCTCCATCCAACGACTGACCCCCCATCCACGACTGACCCCCATCCACGACTGACCCCCATCCACGACTGACCCCCATCCATGACTGACCCCCCATCCACGACTGACCCCCATCCACGACTGACCCCCCATCCACGACTGACCCCCCATCCACGACTGAACTCCATCCATGACTGAACTCCATCCATGGCTGACCTCCATCCACGACTGACCCCCATCCATGACTGACCTCCATCCACGACTGACCCCCATCCATGACTGAACTCCATCCATGACTGAACTCCATCCATGACTGAACTCCATCCATGGCTGACCTCCATCCACGACTGACCCCCATCCACGACTGAACTCCATCCATGACTGACCTCCATCCATGACTGACCCCCATCCACGACTGACCCCCATCCACGACTGACATCCATCCACGACTGACCCCCATCCATGACTGAACTCCATCCATGACTGACCTCCATCCATGACTGACCTCCATCCATGACTGACCTCCATCCACGACTGACCCCCCATCCATGACTGACCTCCATCCAACGACTGACCTCCATCCATGGCTGACCCCCCCCATCCACGACGGGTCCATGGCTGACCCCCCCCATCCACGACGGGTCCATGGCTGACCCCCCCATCCACGACGGGTCCATGGCTGACCCCCCCCATCCATGACGGGTCCATGGCTGACCCCCCCATCCATGACGGGTCCATGGCTGACCCCCCCATCCATGACGGGTCCATGGCTGACCCCCCCATCCATGACGGGTCCATGGCTGACCCCCCCATCCATGACGGGTCCATGGCTGACCCCCCATCCATGACGGGTCCATGGCTGACCCCCCCCCATCCATGACGGGTCCATGGCTGACCCCCCCCCATCCACGACGGGTCCATGGCTGACCCCCCCCCATCCACGACGGGTCCATGGCTGACCCCCCCCCATCCACGACGGGTCCATGGCTGACCCCCCCCCCATCCACGACGGGTCCATGGCTGACCCCCCCCCCATCCCTGACGGGTCCATGGCTGACCCCCCCCCCATCCATGACGGGTCCATGGCTGACCCCCCCCATCCATGACGGGTCCATGGCTGACCCCCCCATCCATGACGGGTCCATGGCTGACCCCCCCATCCATGACGGGTCCATGGCTGACCCCCCCCATCCATGACGGGTCCATGGCTGACCCCCCCATCCATGACGGGTCCATGGCTGACCCCCCCATCCATGACAGGTCCATGGCTGACCCCCCCCATCCATGACGGGTCCATGGCTGACCCCCCCCATCCATGACGGGTCCATGGCTGACCCCCCCATCCATGACGGGTCCATGGCTGACCCCCCCATCCATGACGGGTCCATGGCTGACCCCCCATCCATGACGGGTCCATGGCTGACCCCCCCATCCATGACGGGTCCATGGCTGACCCCCCCCATCCATGACGGGTCCATGGCTGACCCCCCCCATCCATGACGGGTCCATGGCTGACCCCCATGTTATATCATGTGATGTGTACAGTCATTATTGCCATCTAACATCCCTATTCCTGTATTACAGCCCAGAGAGAGAGACCGCCATCGATGTGGAGATCAGGTAATACATTGGAGGAATTCAGTTCTCTGAGGATTGGTTTATTGTATAGGGATCAGTATAAAATGATGCAGCATGGAATCCATCTGAGATCTGGGGACATTAGGGGGGGGGGTAAGGGATAATATTAAGGGGATAGGAGGAGGGGGGTCTGGGGACATTAGGGGGGGGGGGGGGGTAAGGGATAATATAAAGGGGATAGGAGGGGTCCGGGGACATTAAGGGGGGGTAAGGGATAATATCCATGGAATAGGAGGAGGGGGGTCTGGGGACATTAGGGGGGTAAGGGATAATATCCATGGAATAGGAGGAGGGGGGTCTGGGGACATTAGGGGGGTAAGGGATAATATCCAGGAAATGGGAAGGGGGTTCGGGGACATTGGGGGGGGGGAGGGTAAGGGATAATATCCAGAGAATAGGAGGAGGGGGGTCCGGGGACATTGGGGGGGGGGGGGAGGGTAAGGGATAATATCCAGAGAATAGGAGGAGGGGGGTCCGGGGACATTGGGGGGGGGGGGGAGGGTAAGGGATAATATCCAGAGAATAGGAGGAGGGGGGTCCAGGGACATTCCTCTTTGTACCCCACGTATCCCGGTATTCCGATGAAATCTGTCATCTGATTGGTCTCTCGGTATATTAGCGGTCTCACTCTGTCCCCCCCATTGTCTCTCCTGCAGTCAGACGGGGAATGTGACGCTCTGATCTCTGTGATACGGAACGTCTCCAAGGCTGCAGCCAGTAATAATGAAGCCGGGACGGAATTCTATTTAATTAGAAGTGATCCCCTGGGGGGGGGGGGGGGGTAATACGATTACAGAGGAAATCGGATCGCACAGATGTTGGCAGCCGGCGGGGATGATCCGGGTGATGCGTCTGATGACACCCGGCGGAGAATTAATATTAATCAGATGTGGGATTGGATAGACTCACACAGCAGACGTTTTATTGGTTGTTGTATTGATTGTCCCTCTCAGGAATGGTGGGGGAGGGGGGGGCAATTGATTTATGATCAGTTCTGTGTACTCCGCCATTGCTCCTGTCAGACACATTTATAGACAGGAGGTAAGTGGTCAGGGGGGCTGTTTGTCTTTGGGGGTGTCATTAATTGTCTTCTGAGTTCTATGATGTGATCATCAATACAGGATACCTACCTGTATCATTGTGTACCTACCTGTGGAGGGTGTCCTCTACCTGTCTGCCTGTGTATCTATCTTCAAAGAAGGTCACCTACCTATTAAGGGTTCCACCTACCTGTATATCTGTATACTTTCCTATAGGGGGTACCTTTATCATACTTATAGAAGTGTCACCCACCCACTGACATGTGCCATCCCTCTAATGCCCCTCTTACCCCTCATGGAGCACATGCCAGGTTTGGAGGACCGGTCCTATGGGGGGGGGGGGGGTCTGTCCTATGAGGGGGGGGGTCTGTCCTATGAGGGGGGGGTCTGTCCTATGAGTGGGGGGGGTCTTGTCCTATGAGGAAGGGGGGTCATGTCCTATGAAAGGGGGTCTGTCTTATGAGGGGGGGGGGTCTGTCCTATGAGGAAGGGGGGATCTGTCCTATGAGGGGGGGTCTTGTCCTATGAGGGGGGTCTGGCATTGAGGAGGGGTCAGAGGAGCTCACACTCTTTGTGGCGTCTATTACAGAGCTCATGGCGGGGGGTCTGTCCTATGAGAGGGGGGGGGTCTTGTCCTTTGAGGGGGGTCTGTCCTATGAGAGGGGGGGGTCTTGTCCTTTGAGGGGGGTCTGTCCTATGAGGGGGGGTCTGTCTTATGAGGGGGGGTCTGTCCTATGAGGGGGGGTCTGTCCTATGAGTGGGGGGGGGTCTTGTCCTATGAGAGAGGGGGGTCTTGTCCTATGAAAGGGGGTCTGTCTTATGAGGGGGGGGTCTGTCTTATGAGGGGGGGGTCTGTCCTATGAGGAAGGGGGGATCTGTCCTATGAGGGGGGGTCTTGTCCTGAATGAATGAATGAATGAATGAAAAATTTATATAGCGCGGCACATGCGAACTGAATCGCCTCTGGGCGCTTGTTGTTTGTGTCTCATGCCTTTCAGAAAAGCAGGGTTTTGATCTGCCTTCTGAAAGTTAGGTGGTTTTGCTCCAACCGAATGCTGGTTGGTAAAGCATTCCAAAGCCTGGGGCCCTGGAAAGCAAACCTTCTTTCTCCTTTGGACTTGTATTTGGTTATAGGAGGGGGATCTGTCCTATGAGGGGGGGTCTGTCTTATGAGGGGGGGGGGGTCTGTCTTATGAGGAAGGGGGATCTGTCCTATGAGGGGGGTCTTGTCCTATGAGGGGGATCTGTCCTATGAGGGGGGTCTGGCATTGAGGAGGGGTCAGAGGAGCTCACACTCTTTGGCGTCTATTACAGAGCTCATGGCGGGGGGTCTGTCCTATGAGAGGGGGGGGGGTCTTGTCCTATGAGGGGGGGGATCTGTCCTATGAGGGGGGGGTATTGTCCTTTGAGGGGGGGGTCTTGTCCTTTGAGGGGGGATCTGTCCTATGAGGGGGGGTCTTGTCCTTTGAGGGGGGTCTGTCCTATGAGGGGGGTCTGGCATTGAGGAGGGGTCAGAGGAGCTCACACTCTTTGTGGCGTCTATTACAGAGCTCATGGCGGGGGGTCATCTTCTGTATGTTTTCTTCCAGGCGGAGGGGCGCGGTGGCCTACGCCTCCCAGAAGCCATGGCTGCTGAACACCACCGTGGAGGAGAACATCACCTTCGAGAGCCCCTTCATTAAACAGAAGTACGATTCCTCACTCTGTCCTGACTGGTCCAGGCCTCCCATCTGTATATCGGACCATAGGGGGGACCCCACACTGTGTTGGGAACCGTCACCCCCATACAGCCACCATATCAAGGGGACCACTGGGACTCACGATCAGGAGACTGTGGGTGGTCATCAGTCAATTTAGGGGGTCATGAGGGTTGTCAGCCATATGTGGGGCATTTTAATTTGTGGATGGTTGTCATTCAATGATTTAGGTTCTGGAGGTTGTCAGTCCTAGGTTGGACTATTGTAAGATGTGGGTGGACATCAGTCAATGAAGGGGCAAATAAGTGGGTTGTCAGCAGTCAGTGAGGGGGGTCATGGAGGCTTGTGGGGGGACCATTGTGAGATCTGGATGGTTGTCGGTCAGGCAGGCCATGGAGGGTTAACAGTCCTAGGGGGTACCATTGTTAGATGTGGGTGGTCCTCATTCACATGGAGGCAATCATGGGGGTTGTCACTCCGGGGGGTGGACCATTGTGGGATGTGGGTGGTCACCAGTCATTTAGGGGGGCCATGGAGGCTTGTCAGTCCTGGGGGGACCATTGTGAGATGTGGGTGGTCATTGGTCAATGAGGGAGGATTATGGGGGTTTTCACTCCAGGTCATGCCAGGTCACGGTAGGTCACATGAGGTCACGGTAGGTCACATGAGGTCATAGTAGGTCACGGTAGGTAACATGTGGTAGCGGGAGGTCACATGAGGTCACGGTAGGTCACATGAGGTCACGGTAGGTCACATGAGGTCACGGTAGGTCACATGAGGTCACGGTAGGTCACATGAGGTCATAGTAGGTCACGGTAGGTAACGTGGTAGCAGGAGGTCACATGAGGTCACGGTAGGTCACATGAGGTCACGGTAGGTCACATGAGGTCATAGTAGGTCACATGAGGTCACACAAGGTGATATTGGGGAAACATTCAGATCTGAGCGGCTAATGATGTGGAAATGTCTCTATTACAGTCACCTGACCAATATAAAGAGATTATATTTGATTGGCAGATATAAAGCTGTAATTGACGCCTGTTCTCTGCAACCGGACATCGATATTCTTCCGCATGGAGATCAGACGCAGATCGGAGAGAGGGTGAGCGCCCATCCCCCCATATATGATAAGAAGACATCCATTATTATGATATTGGGTTATGATAGGACCGGGTGGTCTCATACTTTATGATACGACTGGGGGGAGGGGGGTCTCATATTCTATTATGATGGGGGGGGGGGGCTCATACTTTATGATAGGACTGGGGGGGTCGTCACATATTCTGTTATGATGGGGGGGGGGGGGTTCTAATGGGTGACTTGGGGTGATTAGTATATACTCCCCGTATACCTGTTCAGTGATGGTTGTCATGTGACTTTCAGGGTATAAACCTGTCCGGAGGTCAGCGTCAGCGAATCAGCGTGGCCCGCGCTCTCTACCAGCAGACCAGCGTCGTCTTCCTGGTAAGCGGCAGATGTTGTTGGTTGTAAAGATGGACAGGACCGGGGGGGGGGGGGGGGGCGACGACTTGGCCGCGGTCTGATGACTGGTGGCAATGGACAGATCACAATAGAGATCTGTCTCTATCTGCTCCCCGCTCTCTGCCCCCTGAACTCTGCCCCCTCGCTCTCTGCCCCCTCGCTCTCTGCCCCCCCGCTATCTGCCCCCACTATCCTGCATTTTCTCTGCCCCCCGCTATCTGCCCATTGCTCTCTGCCCCCACTATCCTGCATTTCCCATAATAACAACAATGCCGGGATTAGCGCAGAATTCCGACCAATGTTCCCGACTGAGAGACTCGCTAATACTAAATAATCAGATCAAATCACAAAATCTATACCCTCCCCCTCCCAGGAAACATCAGAGCCGCTACGTGTTATCACTGTTATATATATAATATTTACAGTATCCGACAAAAGTAAGTACACCCCTCGGTGACATTTCTTGTATCTTTTCATGTGACAACACTGAAGAAATGACACTTTGTATCTACAATGTTGTGTAGTGAGTGTACAGGGGGGGGGGGGGTGTACACAGGGGGGGGGGGAGGGTACAGGGGGGAGGGGTGTCCACGGGGGGGGAGGAGTGTACACAGGGGGGGGGGGGGTGTACAGCTTGTATAACAAATAACTCAACACACAGCCATTAATGTCTAAACCATATATGATGTCACAGTGGCTTCAATTAATAAGGTTTTTTTTCACACTTTTCGATTTGTTTGCACCCCTCCAAAAAATGATGAGCACCAGCCGCCACTGTCCAACCCGCTACTAGCAAGGGGGACCTAATAAAGGGGGTCCAACCCGCTACTAGCAAGGGGGACCTAATAAAGGGGGTCCAACCCGCTACTAGCAAGGGGGACCTAATAAAGGGGGTCCAACCCTCTACTAGCAAGGAGGACCTAATAAAGGGGGGGCCAACCCGCTACTAGCAAGGGTGACCTAATAAAGGGGGTCCAACCCACTACTAGCAAGGGGGACCTAATAAAGGGGGTCCAACCCACTACTAGCAAGGGGGACCTAATAAAGGGGGTCCAACCCGCTACTAGCAAGGGGGACCTAATAAAGGGGGTCCAACCCGCTACTAGCAAGGGGGACCTAATAAAGGGGGTCCAACCCTCTACTAGCAAGGAGGACCTAATAAAGGGGGGGCCAACCCGCTACTAGCAAGGGTGACCTAATAAAGGGGGTCCAACCCACTACTAGCAAGGGGGACCTAATAAAGGGGGTCCAACCCACTACTAGCAAGGGGGACCTAATAAAGGGGGTCCAACCCGCTACTAGCAAGGGGGACCTATTAAAGGGGGTCCAACCCACTACTAGCAAGGGGGACCTAATAAAGGGGGGGCCAACCCGCTACTAGCAAGGGTGACCTAATAAAGGGGGTCCAACCCGCTACTAGCAAGGGGGACCTAATAAAGGGGGTCCAACCCACTACTAGCAAGGGGGACCTAATAAAGGGGGTCCAACCCGCTACTAGCAAGGGGGACCTATTAAAGGGGGTCCAACCCACTACTAGCAAGGGGGACCTAATAAAGGGGGGCCAACCCGCTACTAGCAAGGGTGACCTAATAAAGGGGGTCCAACCCGCTACTAGCAAGGGGGACCTATTAAAGGGGGTCCAACTCACTACTAGCAAGGGGGACCTAATAAAGGGGGTCCAACCCGCTTCTAGCAAGGGGGACCTAATAAAGGGGGGGCCAACCCGCTACTAGCAAGGGTGACCTAATAAAGGGGGTCCAACTCACTACTAGCAAGGGGGACCTAATAAAGGGGGGGCCAACCCGCTACTAGCAAGGGTGACCTAATAAAGGGGGTCCAACCCGCTACTAGCAAGGGGGACCTAATAAAGGGGGGGCCAACCCGCTACTAGCAAGGGTGACCTAATAAAGGGGGTCCAACCCGCTACTAGCAAGGGGGACCTATTAAAGGGGGTCCAACTCGCTACTAGCAAGGGGGACCTAATAAAGGGGGTCCAACCCGCTACTAGAAAGGGGGACCTAATAAAGGAGGTCCAACCCGCTACTAGCAAGGGGGACCTAATAAAGGGGGTCCAACCCGCTACTAGCAAGGGGGACCTAATAAAGGGGGTCCAACCCGCTACTAGAAAGGGGGACCTATTAAAGGGGGTCCAACTCACTACTAGAAAGGGGGACCTAATAAAGGGGGTCCAACCCACTACTAGCAAGGGAGACCTAATAAAGGGGGTCCAACTCACTACTAGCAAGGGGGACCTAATAAAGTGTCCGGTGAGGGTGTATAGCTCTGACATATACCGCAGTGCTGTACAGAGATCAGAGTCAGTCACATCAGTCTCTGTACAGAGGAGCTTACACTCTAATGTCTGGCTCTCCTCTGACCCCCCAGGATGACCCGTTCTCTGCTCTGGATATTCACCTGAGCGATCACCTGATGCAGGATGGGATTCTGAAGATGCTGAGAGACAATAAGAGGACGACGGTTCTGGTCAC
This sequence comes from Rana temporaria, assembly GCF_905171775.1. Lineage (NCBI taxonomy): Eukaryota > Metazoa > Chordata > Amphibia > Anura > Ranidae > Rana > Rana temporaria. The sequence continues at coordinate 418,013 of NW_024404490.1, read as the reverse complement.
ACACAAGCTGCAGTACCTCATCCATGCTGACTGGGTAAGGGGGGCGCTCATGCTCTTCCTGGTAACTGTCTATACATAGGATTGTAGTATACAGAATGTACTGCATATGTGGGGGGGGGGAGATATAATATATACCAGGGCTCAAAATTTCAAGTCCTGAGCTACTAGCCAGGCCTCAAGAGTTACTCGCCAGCAGTTGCCCCACCTAATTCATACACTGCCCTGCGCCTAATTGCACCCGTAAACACGCCCTCGTAGATTATCTCATGGAATGACAATGTTTTATGCAGAATCAAGTTACAAAATTAAATATTACCAACAACAACTTCAACAAAATGGGACAGGGCACTGGGGGGCAGACCAGAGGGACAGGGCACTGGGGGCAGACCAGAGGGACAGGGCACTGGGGGTCAGACCAGAGGGACAGGGCACTGGGGGCAGACCAGAGGGACAGGGCACTGGGGGCAGAGCAGAGGGACAGGGCACTGGGGGGCAGACCAGAGGGACAGGGCACTGGGGGCAGACCAGAGGGACAGGGCACTGGGGGGAGACCAGAGGGACAGGGCACTGGGGGCAGACCAGACCTTTTATTCAGGCTGGCAGAGAGGAGAGGAGCTGCAGCACAGCGGGAGGGAGTACAATCCAGCGCTGAGATCCACACAACTGCATAGCCATTGACACCATAGCACAGCGCACACTGACAGCGCACAGCACACACTGACAGCGCACACTGACACCATAGCACAGCGCACAGCACACACTGACAGCGCACAGCACACACTGACAGCGCACACTGACAGCGCACACTGACAGCGCACAGCACACACTGACAGCGCACAGCACACACTGACAGCGCACAGCACACACTGACAGCGCACACTGACAGCGCACACTGACAGCGCACAGCACACACTGACAGCGCACAGCACACACTGACAGCGCACACTGACAGCGCACAGCGCACACTGACAGCGCACAGCGCACACTGACAGCGCACAGCGCACACTGACAGCGCACAGCACACACTGACAGCGCACACTGACAGCGCACACTGACAGCGCACAGCACACACTGACAGCGCACAGCGCACATTGAGACCAGTCTGTTCACAGTGCTCAGGCTAAACCGTTGGACACTTACATAGAGCACAAGGAGAAGAAAACGGCACAAACTAGAAGGCTGTCGCTCTCATGTCAGGGCAACTTTCAGTGAGCGCTGCACCGGAGTGGTAATTTTCGCTCATTACTTTCTGCTCTCCAGCTACATTGGTCGGGGGAGGGGGGAGGCTCAGAGAGGTCATACTATCAGGTCCCATGGCTTAATGAGAATTGTAAGGAGAGCACCTGTGTACTGCTCTGCCTGTGCGCGGCTCACCAGACTACTTTTCCCGCGCATGCACCTTTCCTCTTCGGCCGCCAATCTCATCGGGACTCTAAGTGTAGGCACAGATTGGTCATGCAGCCCTGGCATCACTCGCCCCCAGCTTAAATCTACTCGCCAAATGCTAGCAGGCGAGTGGAAATTTTGAGGGCTGATATATACAGTATATAGTACTCGGGTCTCATGGCGTTTCTTTGTGTCTCTCTGTAGATTATCTCTATGAAGGACGGGACGATCCAGAGAGAGGGAACCTTGAAGGACATCCAGAAATCTGACCCCGAACTTTATGAACATTGGAAAACGCTGATGAACCGGCAGGACCAGGAGCTGGAAAAGGTGCTTCAGTGGTGGGAATGACGCCCAGTACTGGGCTGGTGAATGGGCTCGGGGGGGGGGGGGGGTCAGAGGTCAGAATGACGCCCAGTACTGGGCTGGTGAATGGACTCGGGGGGGGGGGGGTCAGAGGTCAGAATGACGCCCAGTACTGGGCTGGTGAATGGACTCGGGGGGGGGGGGGGGGGGTCAGAGGTCAGAATGACGCCCAGTACTGGGCTGGTGAATGGACTCGGGGGGGGGGGGGGGTCAGAGGTCAGAATGACGCCCAGTACTGGGCTGGTGAATGGTGCCGTCCCATACGGGGACATCCTAATACACAGATTGGTCACATGACTCTCCCACTTTCCTCCTTAATAAGTCATCCTTGGCTTTGTGTAGAGTATAAATCTTCCCTGAGGATGATGGTGATGAGGATGGTGGTGATGAGGAGGATGATGATGATGGTGGTGATGAGGATGGTGGTGATGATGAGGAGGATGGTGATGGTGGTGATGATGAGGAGGATGGTGATGAGGATGGTGGTGATGATGATGTGGAGGATGATGAGGGTGGTGATGATGATGTGGAGGATGATGATGATGGTGGTGATGATGATGTGGAGGATGATGATGGTGGTGATGAGGATGGTGGTGATGAGGATGTGGAGGATGATGATGGTGGTGATGAGGATGGTGGTGATGAGGATGTGGAGGATGATGATGGTGGTGATGAGGATGGTGGTGATGATGATGTGGAGGATGATGATGGTGGTGATGATGAGGAGGATGGTGATGAGGATGGTGGTGATGATGATGTGGAGGATGATGAGGGTGGTGATGAGGATGGTGGTGATGATGATGTGGAGGATGATGAGGGTGGTGATGAGGATGATTGCTCTGCACACAGGTGGACAGATCTAGTCCGGTGGGAGTGTTGCGCACTTCCGGCATGCGATGGCTTCTTCTGCGCACATTGGATGCCGGCGGTAAAGTCGGGTTCTCTTTGTTGTGCAGCCGATGAAATGTGAATTTTTTTTGTATTTCCTGCAGGAGATTATAGAGAGGAAGACTCCAGTGGAGAGGAAGAAGAGATCGTTGAGCTCCCGGGAATCGCTGCAAGACGAGGAGGAGGAGGAAGATGAAGGTGAGGCTGGAAATAGAAGATCTGAGTGAGTGAGAAACGTATATAGCGCAACACATGCAAACTGAATCATCCCCCCCCCCCCCATACTGACATCATCACCCTCCCCCCACTAATATCATCCCGCCCCCCCCCTACTGAAACCCCCCCCATACTGATATCACCCCCCACTAATATCATCCCCCCCCCATACTGACATCATCACCCTCCCCCCACTAATATCATCCCGCCCCCCCCTACTGAAACCCCCCCCATACTGATATCACCCCCCCCATAATGACCTCCCCCCCCACTAATATCATCCCCCCCCCATACTGACCTCAGCCCCCCCCCCATACTGACATCACCCCCCGTAATGCCCTCACCCCCTCTTACTGACACGCTCTCCCGTTGCACAGAGGAGATATCGGAGAGTGAGGAGGATGATGATGACAACCTCTCCTCGGTCCTCCATCAGAGGGCGAAGATGCCGTGGAGGGCGTGTGGGAAATATCTGAGCTCAGCCGGGATTCTCCTCCTTCCCATCCTTGTCTTCTCCCAACTCCTCAAACACTCTCTGCTGGTCGCCGTCGACTTCTGGTTGGCCAAGTGGACCTGGGACGCCATTTCCAACACGTCGCCGTCCAACTGTACCGGAGAGGTGACTCCACTGTCCGCCGTTATTCCCAAGAGCTTACAATCTATCTCCATCCAGGGAGGTGCCGACCCTCCTGACCTCTGTGCTTTCCCCGCAGAGCTGTGACTTCGACCATTCTCCGTACTCCATGGTGTTCAGCGTCCTCTCCTGCCTCGCCATTACCATGTGTCTGTCCACCTCCATCGCCATTGAATGGACCGGCCTGCGAGTCGCCAAGAAACTGCACAACAGCCTTCTAAACGCCATCATCCTGGCACCCATGAGGTAATGCCCAGTTCCTGGCACCAGTGAGGTAATGCCCAGTTCCTGGCACCAGTGAGGTAATTTCCAGTTCCCGGCACCCGTGAGGTAAAGTTCCAGTTCCCAATACCCATGAGGTAATGCCCAGTTCCTGGCACCAGTGAGGTAATGCCCAGTTCCTGGCACCAGTGAGGTAATTTCCAGTTCCCGGCACCCGTGAGGTAAAGTTCCAGTTCCCAATACCCATGAGGTAATGCCCAGTTCCTGGCACCAGTGAGGTAATGCCCAGTTCCTGGCACCCATGAGGTAATGCCCAGTTCCTGGCACCAGTGAGGTAATGCCCAGTTCCTGGCACCTGTGAGGTAATGCCCAGTTCCTGGCACCAGTAAGGTAATTTCCAGTTCCCGGCACCCGTGAGGTAATTCCCAGTTCCTGGCACCCGTGAGGTAATTCCCAGTTCCTGGCACCAGTGAGGTAAATTCCCAGTTCCTGGCACCAGTAAGGTAATTTCCAGTTCCTGGCACCAGTGAGGTACATTCTCAGTTTCTGGTACCAGTGAGGTAAATTGCCCCCTCGTGGTCTCAGTGAGGCTCCGCCCCACGCGTTCCGTTCCCCTATAGTATCCATACAGACTCGGGAACCCCGAGCTGACAGTTGTGTGTCCTCTCTGGCCAATCAGTGATGCCAATAATCCCCTAACTCAGCAATGACATCATCCCCATCCTGGCTGATGTCACATGTAGATGCCGACGGGGATTGTGGGACAGAAACGCACCAATGAACATCCTCGTTGGACATGACAAGTCTCCGCCCCGAGAAGAATGTTTTATATAATCGTCACATTTTCATGATTTCTCCTCTTCAGGTTCTTCGAGACGACGCCCCTGGGAAGTATCCTGAACAGATTCTCTGCCGACTTCAACACCATCGACCAGGTGGGTGGGATTCCGGTGAACTTGTTGCCTTCATTGGGGGTCCCGGGATCTGGAGACCAGCAGCTTGTATGGGATGGGAATGGGTCACGGGGGTAATCCGAGGCTGAGATGTTTCCTCCATGGAGGGAGATCTGTTCATGTGACCACCAAAGATCTCCAGATAGTTCAACCCAAAGGACTTGAATGATCTCCTGGCAGCCAATGACAATGGAGGGAACCAAGGACGGACTGGCCATTGGAACTACAGGGAGTTTCCCGGTGGGTCGATGGCTCAGTGGGCCGGCTTTAGTGACAGCGGACCGCCGCCCTCTGCTCCTCTGTCTCTCCCTCCCCACAGCGCTCACCTGGGGGGAACAGAGAAGCAGGGGGAGGACCAGAGGAGCAGGGGGACTACAGAGGAGCATGGGGGACGACAGAGGAGCACGGGGGAGGGGACAGACTGCTGACTCAACAGCTATGGCCTGGGACTTTCTCACTTCTGCCTAATCTTGTCCCGAAAGGGGGGGGCACCAAACTGATTCTTTGCCCCGGGTGAAATAATGTCTAGCTTCCCCACTGGTACTGCCTATAAGAGTACCAGTACCAGCCGTTCTACTCTAATAAAGTAGAACGGCTAGTGGCTAGTGAAGGGGAAGAGGGGGATTGGGGGGTGCGGGAGTTGTCCGGCCGCCATAGGAGAGACCTGTCAAAGTGGGCCAGTCTGGATGAAGTCCAGGGCCAAATTTTTGTCCCAGTCCAGCCCTGCCGGGAACTCCCAGCGGGACAGGAATAGAATCGGGTCCATTATTAGAAATCCGGGTCGTACTTTTCATAAGTTTCACATTTGTGGGGACTAAGGTGACCCCCGCCTCTAAGGTGACCCCCGTCTTTAAGGTGACCCCCCCCGTCTCTAACGCTTTCTGTCCCACTCAGTGACATGTAACCTGTACTGACCCGGCTCTTCTCTCCCCAGCACATCCCGACAACCCTGGAATGTCTCAGCCGCTCCACCTTACTCTGCATCTCCGCCTTGGCCGTCATCTCCTACGTCACGCCCATCTTCATCATCTCGCTCCTCCCACTGGCCATCACCTGCTACTTCATCCAGAAGCACTTCCGGGTGGCCTCCAGGTAATGTCCTTATATGGGAAGTCGGGTCCATTGTGGAGGAATGCTGGAACTTGTAGTCCCTCTCCAGGTGATTCTGGAACTTGTAGGAATGTGTACTCCAACACATTTCAGGGGTTATAGGGTCTCTTCATCAGGGACAGTCCAACACATTTCAGGGGTTATAGGGTCTCTTCATCAGGTAACATCCAACACATTTCATTGATTACAGGATTCATTCATCAGTGTAACCAAACACAGTTCAGGGGCTATCGGGTCCCTTCATCAGGTACAGTCAAACACATTTCGGGGATTATAGGGTCTCCTTATTGGGTACAGTTCAACAATCCAACACATTTCAGGGTCCCTTCTTCAGGTAAACATCCAACACATTTCAAGGGTTATAGGGCCCATTTATTGGGTATAATCCAAAACCAACCGAGTGTTATAGGGTCTCTTTCGTGGTCAAAGATGGGCAGACCTATCCACCTCACCCAAGTTCTGCCCACTTTCAGTGCCCAGGTGTGATACCTGCGATGTTTGCTGACAGTGGGCGGGGCTTATCCTTGTAGGAGGGGAACAATGTCCCCAGGGTTGTCCTATAATACATCTGGAATGGTGAGATCTCTCAGCTGTACGGAGATTGGGAACATTTTCCTCCAGATGGAGATTTCTGTGGTTTGTCCTTATAAAGAGAAGTTTCCCCCGGACTCCCCGTCCTGTTTATTCTCTCTGATCCTCCAAACCGCATTAGAAAAACATCTCCAATCTTCCCGGAATTGTTTATTTGTGGATAAAATCTGTTTCTACTTCTTGTCTGAGCTTCTGTGAGATCTCCAACAATTCGCCGAGCGTTTTTACCGTCTCCTGGCGATTGGAAATCTGCGCCGTATCACACGGCGATATAATATCAGGGTGAGGAGGGCACAGTACGGGGTACAATCTATACACCCTGTGATGGGGCGGTGTTCTGTAGATCAGTAGAAGTGACATCACAGTGTATCTTATCCCGATCTCTTAGTACATTCCGTCTTATTCCAGAGACCTTCAGCAGCTGGAGGACAGCACACAGCTCCCCCTACTGGCGCAGTTCTCTGAGACGGTGGAGGGACTGACCACCATACGGGCATTCAGGTAATGAACATTGAGCCGCTGTCACCTATAGCACCCGCCTCCACCCCTCCCAGCTATGAAAGCTGATTGGTTGCTGTGGGTTATGGACTCGCACATTGGTCACTTATTATTGGACGGCCTGATGTCCATGTTGTCTCTCTCCTCCAGATATGAGACCAAGTTCCAGCAGAAACTTCTAGAACTCACCGACTCCAACAACATTGCGTCCCTCTTCCTGACCGCCGCCAATCGCTGGCTAGAAGTGCGCATGGTGAGTGGGGATGGCTGGAGGGGTCATTTACTGTACACAGGGGGAGGTCACATGATGGACTTCCCAGTAAGTGAGTGAAAAACGTATATAGCGCTACACATGCGAACTGAATCGCCTCTGGGCGCTCGTTTGTCCCTTTCTCCTTTGAACTCAGAAGAGATGAGTTTTGATCTTTCTCCTAAAAGTCAAGTGGTTCTCCTCCAACCGAATGCTGGTTGGTAAAGCGTTCCATAGTCTGGGGCCCTGGAGCGCAAATCTTCGTTCCCCCTTGGACTTGTATCTGGCTTTGGGTATTTGGAGTAGATTTTGATTGGTGGATCGCAGAACGCGATTGGAGTTGTGAGCTTTTGGTTTTTCGCATAGATATTGGGGGGCCTTTCCCCGAATGCACTTATGCGTTAGAGAGCTTTAAAAGTAATTCTGTCTTTTACTGGTAACCAGTCAAGGCTTCTTAGTGAAGGTGAGATTGATTCCCAGTAGACGTTCCTCCGGGGCCAATCACCCAGGGGATATCCAAGCATAAGTCCCTCCGGGGGCCAGCTAGTCACACACAGGTATCTGGTGGATGTGCCACGAGAACCAGTTACACAGTGGACATCCCAACAGACTTTAATCGGCCAATCACACAATGCCTGCCCCAGTGGATGTACCTCACAAGCCAGTCACACAATGGACATCCGGTGGCCATTGTTTTGGGGCTGGTCCCACGATGGACAACCCTGTGGCCTTTCCCCGGGGTCCAGTCACACAATAGACATCCGGGTGGCCATTCTTCGGGGGCCGGTCACACAACGGAGGACATTCTGGTGGGCATTCCTCGGGGGCCGGTCACACAATGGAGGACATTCTGGTGGCCATTCCTCGGGGGCCGGTCACACAATGGAGGACATTCTGGTGGCCATTCCTCGGGGGCCGGTCACACAACGGAGGACATTCTGGTGGCCATTCTTCGGGGGCTGGTCACACAATGGAGGACATCCGGGTGGCCATTCCTCGAGGGCTGGTCACACAATGGACATTCTGGTGGCCATTCTTCAGGGGCTGGTCACACAATGGACATCCGGGCGGCCATTCCTCGGGGGCCGGTCACACAATGGACATCACAAGAGCAAGCTGTCCTATGTCCCTCTCTGTCATCTCTCATATGAAAGTTTTCATGAATGAAATATATATTTTCTCTCCTCATACAGGAATATATCGGGGCCTGCGTCGTCCTGGTAGCGGCTGTTGCCTCCATCACCTATCGGTTGCAGCACAACCTCACCACGGGATTGGTCGGCCTGGGACTCATCTACGCCTTGATGGTAAAGAGGGAACTCTCCACCATTATACAGAACAGAGCGGCTCATGTCATCCAGAGAACTCGGCAGACGATTCCACCTCTTCCCTTTCACCTAAAATCCATATAGATTCAGCAGGCCTTTCATGGGGCCTCTGGGTGGAACTGCAGCCTCCCATCACATGTTCCTGAGTTCTCTACGTAACCTCTGACTATTCTGATTTCTTTTATGATCACAAACAATTCAAATTGGTTTCAGCACCACATCCCTGAATTTAGTAAATGGAGAGAGATGAAAATTGGGACTTTTTAGGTGCAAAGTAAATTATCAAAATATCAAATATATATAAAAAAGATTATATTTTCTATTTTCAGGAGCAGAATAAAAAACAAATATAAATGGCTAGTACAGTTTATCACAATTTCATCGAAACAGCAATATAGGATGGACTCGGTGCCGATCCTGACCTCCCTGGGGCCCTAAGCAAAATGACATGTCACATTAAAGTGAGAAGCGGGGGGGGGGGGCTGGCATCTTACTTTCCTCTTCTCCCATGCAGCCAGTGAGTTGAGGGGCCGAAAATGATTTCTCACCAGGCCTCTAGTAATTTGGGGGGCCCTCCTCAGCGGCTTGCATAGTGAGCCTATAGGGTGGATCGGCCCTGGATGGACTTCCCAACATGTTTCGCCCATATCACAGGCTTCTTCAGGGGGAACTGTCCAGTTTAGGGGTACAAGCCTTCTATCAAAAAGCACAAAAAGACAAATATGTATCATACGAAATCAATACGTTTTAAAATTCGTATAATACAATAACATTTTCATTTATATGTGCATCATGTGATATCTCCTAGGTTATATTTGATGTTCTGAAAATTTACTGTGCCCCTAAAAAGTCACAATTTTCACCTCGGACTGTTCTGTCACCGTGTGCCGACTTCTCTGACTGTTCTGTCACCGTGTGCCGACTTCTCTGACTGTTCTGTCACCGTGTGCCGACTTCTCTGACTCTCCGCTATTCCAGATCTTCATCTTCACATGAATCATGTGACCCACATAGCGCTACCTGAGTCACATTCACCAACGTGGGGAACGCCCCACATTTTCTGTATGTGAACAGTCCCCCCCAGACACTGACCCCCCAGATATTGACCCATAGACACTCACCCCCCCTAGACCCCCCCCCCCCCCCCCCCTACAGACACTAACCCCCCAGATATTGACCCATAGACACTGAACCCCCAGATATTGAACCATAGACACTGACCCCCCCAAACACTGACCCCCCCAGATATTGACCCATAGACACTGACCTCCCTAGACACTCACCCCCCCTACAGACACTGACCCCCCAGACACTGACCCCCCCAGACATTGACCCATAGACACTGACCCCCCCAGACATTGACCCATAGACACTGACCCCCCAGATATTGACCCATAGACACTGACCCCCAAGATATTGACCCATAAACACTGACCCCCCCAAACACTGACCCCCCCTACAGACACGACCCCCAGCCTGTGGGCTTTATAAATGGTCAGGTATATGAGATCAGCATTTACCATAGAGTAATGTAGCGCCCCCCCTGGGTCTCTTAAAGACAGAGTATCACCTCCGGGGGGAGGGGGGGCGAGCTAACATTTACCCCAGGGCTGAGTCTATGGCTATAATGGGGAGTTCTGAGCAAAAATTGGGCACCAGTTACGTTTGATCCCTAAGCTTTAGTGTGGAACTTGGAGGACGGTAGTAGGAGAGGGTTGGGGGGTCTCAGATAGCAGATCAGACGCCTTCAATCCAGAAAAAGTTCAGCCTTCCGCCGCCCCGATGATATGGCAAACACGTTTTACATGTAGAACGAGATCCATCTCCATAGTACCAGAACCTTTAAGCTGATCCAGCAACACTGGAAGCACGTTTTAGAAGTAGACCCCCCGAATGAGTCCCCAGACCAGCCTTCATCCTGACTCTCTCCAGCGAGGGTCCCCCCTACAGACACGACCCCCAGCCTGTGGGCTTTATAAGACTTCAGCCTTCATCCTGACTCTCTCCAGCGAGGGTCCCCCCCTGGGTCTTCTCTATTTGGCTTCTTCCACGCCGGGCAAGACAGCCTGAGGACCACCTCAGGATTAGTGGGCCCCAGACTGGCTCCTGGGCCCTACATGCAGAGCACACTTCAGCAACACATCCTGTGAGGCAAGAGAGAGCGAGGACATGGCTCCGCCCCAATATATATCCTCTCCCAGAATGCACTAGTGGCCAAGAACCTCCTCCTGGGCTGGCTGGAGGAGAAGAAATATTCATAACTCACCCTAGTTGTACTTCTTCTCATACTGGCCTGTGGTTCCAGTGACACCTACTGGTGAGAGTGGGAAATGCACAACTTGATTGAGATTAGGGAAAGCCCAGATAAACTGTACAATCAGTCGGCCAAATCCTACATTTACATGACGGCCCCGGTTTAGGACCAGGGGGCAGTAATGTCCTTCCCTACCCCCCAAACTGGACAACACTTTTCTGACTCTGCATTTTTCTGCCTCCCCCTTTGCTCCACCTCCTGCCTATAAGTGTGATGACCACAACCACCTGTTTAATTTCCGATGAAAGAAAACTGTCTGTGGTGCCTTTAAGAGCCAATCATTTTCATGGAGCCCCTCCCACTGGAATAATGGGGGTGGATTCTGATTGGCCTGCAGACGCAGCACAGACAGTCTGTCATTCAGCGGTGTCACGGTAGTAGAAAATATCCCGTCAAGCATTCCCTTCTTCCCATAAAGAAAATCACCCAATAATCCATGAGGAGGAATCCCTGGAATCACCCAATAATAATCCACACATGAGCCAAAGCTTAATGCTGGAACAAGACACACTTTAATGGCAGCATTCAGCTAGTTATATACAGTTTACAAGCTAATCATCAATCAAAGAACAATGAAATCTCCACCCCCTTTCCACACACGGGGGCTCCCATACAGATTATAGGCAGACACTTTGGAGCCGACCCTGACAAGGCACATTTCTTTAGATAATGACATCAGTGAAGTTAATTACTACAACAAAGCAATCAGAATAATTAACATGAGCCAATTATCTAATCATTTAGCCTGACGATACAATACACATCTCTTAAGGGTAAACACAGGTCTTCTTCACACACACAATAGATCAATTACCCTTTAGAATAGAGAGCTGGCTGGGGATGGGACATTAACATTTCAACAGTCTGTTATGCAGAGGAATGAGTCACATGAAATCACCTTCTACACATAACACACACAGCATTAAAATAGCAGGGAGAGAATTAGACTCAAGCATATAGGCAATTGCATAAAAGTCCTTCACAAGCGGCGGTTGGTGAATTTTGCGCATGTTTCTCGTAGGTCTCCAACTACCTGAACTGGATGGTGAGGAATCTCTCGGACATGGAGATCCAGCTGGGAGCCGTGAAGAGGATAAACGGCCTTCTGAAGACCGAGCCGGAGAACTACAAGGGGCTCCTGTGTGAGTATGTGCCGCCGCCTCATTGGTCAGGTGATCCCCGCCCCCTCCATGAATAATTAATGAGTGTCCTGTGTGTTCAGCCCCCTCACAGATCCCACAGAACTGGCCGGAGAACGGAGAGATCCAGATCCAGAACCTGAGCGTTCGATACGACAGTTCGCTGAAACCCGTCCTGAAACACGTCAACGCCCACATCACCCCCGGACAGAAGGTGAGAGGGGGGGGCCCCGCGGGGGTGTGTCTGAGGAGTAGACCGGTCCTCTTCTATATGACACCATACTGTCACCATCATGTCTGAGGAGTAGACGGGTCCTCTTCTCCATGACACCATACTGTCACCATCATGTCTGAGGAGTAGACAGGTCCTCTTCTCCATGACACCATACTGTCACCATCATGTCTGAGGAGTAGACAGGTCCTCTTCTACATGACAGGAAAAATCTGCCAGACCCCCATTGTTCTCTTTCTTCTCATTGCAGATCGGGATTTGTGGGAGAACCGGCAGCGGGAAATCCTCCTTCTCTTTGGCCTTCTTTAGAATGGTGGACATGTTCCAAGGTGAGAGACGTATGAATGGCGCCGATCTCCCGGGGCCCCCAGAAATTCCCTGCCGTTGTGTCAATGATTCAGTAAATGCAGATGGAGGGAACACAGAGAGTTCATACCGATCAATAGATCAACCAATAAGCCGATCAATAGATCAACCAATAAGCCGATCAATAGATCAACCAATAAGCCGATCAATATAGCGATCAATGCCCCTAAAAGGACGATTGATAAATTAGATGGAGACACCGCAGAGGGAATTCCCTGTCCTCCTCCGGGGTCACCGTAGTCTGTCTCTGTGGTAAGTTTTGTTGGGGGGTAAAACAGACTGTGAGGAGAGGCCCCACCCCCCACACTGACCCCTGATGCTGACCCCTGACCCCCCCACGCTGACCCCTGACCTCCCCCCCACACTGAGAAGGGGGGTTCTGTGATATAAAACATTGAAGGATATAAAATAAATAATATAATCTGCAGAATGTGAGGTCACCGGCCCGCCCCCTGTGCTCTGATTGGCCCCTATAGGAAGGGTCCAGAGCCTGCCTGATGAAGGGGCCCTGCAGGGCTCCAAAACATTGCTGTATATTTATCATGTGACCCCCATAATGAAGCTTTTTGAGGAATCCTCGGGGTGCGGATGATATTTCCGTGGTTTCCATCCGGTGGTCCTCACACCCCCCGGCACTTTGGAACGGCCCGTCTCGTGTGCGAGGGGAATATTGTGATTGGCCCCTACCGGGGTCCGGGTCTGTCTGTGGGACACCCCGGGTTCGCTGACATTCCTCCTATTGTGTCCCGGGATCACCGGAACTCCGCATGGGACGTACACAGTGATCAGTGGGCGGTCCCTGCATAATTAGGGTCAGGGTATGGATAGGCCATTCTAGTAAGTGGGCGGGATCAGAGCAGGTGTAAGGCAGCCTATGGGTGGAGTTTCCAATGTCTCAGGACCGGGACTAAAATGCTGATCAGTCCAGATTTCTATTCCAATCATCTCTATAAATGTCCCCCAATGAGATCCTCAGTGTCCCCTCCCCCACCCCACCCCCATGCATGTGACCGATCTCCATCCTTCCAGGGAGGATCATCATCGATGGGATCGACATCGCCAAACTACCGCTACAAACACTGCGATCCCGACTGTCCATCATCCTACAGGACCCCATTCTCTTCAGCGGCACCATCAGGTAGGTTGGGGGAGGGGATGGTGGGAACCCCTCATAATGGGCACAGCGGGTGTCATGATGTCATGTAATAAGGTGTGATGTCATATACGTTGTCTCTCTGCAGGTTTAATCTGGATCCGGAGAATAAATGTTCGGATTGCGTCCTGTGGGAGGCGCTGGAGATCGCTCAGCTCAAACACGTGGTGAAGGCTCTTCCTGGCGGTCTGGGTACGGGACGGGGGAGGGGTGTATAGATTGTGGGCGGGTTCTGGTCACTCCCATTGGTCCGATTCTTGAGTGATGCTTCAGAAATGTCACTATGACTTCATTAGACTGGTGGGCGGTTCCCCGGGGGCGGTTCTTCATCTGTCATACAATGTCTCATTATCTGTTCTAAGGGGCGGGGTATAAAAGGGGCGGAGTGCTGATGTTTTTTTTCCTCCCGCAGACGCTCTGGTGACGGAAGGCGGGGAGAATTTCAGCGTCGGGCAGCGGCAGCTCTTCTGTCTGGCGAGAGCGTTCGTCCGGAAAAGCAGCATCCTGATCATGGATGAAGCCACGGCCTCCATAGACATGGCCACCGTACGTATGACCCCGGGGGGGGGGGGTAAATGAGCCCCAATGTACAATCGAATCCATGGGGGGGGGGTGAATGAGCCCCACATGTACAATATAATCCTGGGGGGGAGGGGTGAATGACCCAGGGGTAGGGGGGGGCCGAGGGGTGAATGCACCCCACATGTACAATCTAACCGGGGGGGGAATGACCCAGGGGGGGGAGGGGTGAATGCGCCCCACATATACAATCTAATCCCGGGGAGGGTGAATGACCCAGGGGGGAGGGGTGAATGACCCAGGGGGGAGGGGTAAATGCGCCCCACATGTACAATCTAACCTGGGGGAGGGGTGAATGACCCGGGGGGGGAGGGGTGAATGACCCCGGGGGGGGAGGGGTGAATGCGCCCCACATGTACAATCTAATCCCGGGGGGGAGGGTGAATGACCTGGGGGGGAGGGGTGAATGCGCCCCCACATGTACAATCTAACCCGGGGGAGGGGTGAATGACCCGGGGGGGGAGGGGTGAATGACCCGGGGGGGGGAGGGGTGAATGACCCCGGGGGGGGAGGGGACGAGGGGTGAATGCGCCCCACATGTACAATCTAATCCCGGGGGGGAGGGTGAATGACCGGGGGGGAGGGGGGAATGAGCCCCACATGTACAATCTAATCCCGGGGGGGGGGTGTGAATGCGCCGGGGGGAGGGGTGAATGCGCCGGGGGGGAGGGGTGAATGACCCGGGGGGGAGGGGTGAATGCGCCCCCACATGTACAATCTAACCCCGGGGGGGGAGGGGTGAATGACCCCGGGGGGGGGAGGGGTGAATGAGCCAGGGGTGGGGGGGGGGGGGTGAATGAGCCCGGGGGGGAGGGGTGAATGCGCCAGGGGGGAGGGGTGAATGACCCAGGGGGGAGGGGTGAATGACCCCGGGGGGGGGGAGGGGTGAATGACCCAGGGGGGAGGGGTGAATGAGCCCCACATGTGCAATCTAACCCGTCCTTCCCTCCGGTAGGAGAACATTCTACAGAAGGTGGTGATGACGGCTTTCCAGGAGCGCACCGTCGTCATCATAGCGGTAAGTTCCGGAGATCACTGACCGCCGTCCATCCACCAACCACGGCCAGCCTTCTGGAGGAATGGAAGAATCGGATTGGTTGTTGTGTCTTCCTTCTAGACAAATCCCACCATAGATGAGGGTGGGCGGTCTCTATTGCCAGAGCAGCCAATCAGATTCTTCCTTTCTTGCCCTGGAAATATGAGTGCTGGAATGTCATTGGCTGTTCTAGCTCCTCCCCCAACGCTTTACAAATTGCTTCTATACTGAGAATCGGTGGGAAGGGCGGGGCCACAGTGTGACATCACCGATGATTGAAGATGATTAATCTTTACTGACGACTCATTGCGAGGATTGTCCACAAATAGAGAGATATCTCACCGACACAACCCCCCGACCCCCCACTGCAGCCACCGCTTCCTTCTCATCCACCAATCCCAGAACCCCCCCCCGCAGCCACGCTTCCTTCTCATCCACCAATCCCAGAACCCCCCCGCCGCAGCCACCGCTTCCTTCTCATCCACCAATCCCAGAACCCCCCCGCCGCAGCCACCGCTTCCTTCTCATCCACCAATCCCAGAACCCCCCCCCCCCCCCCGCCGCAGCCACCGCTTCCTTCTCATCCACCAATCCCAGAACCCCCCCCCCCCCCGCCGCAGCCACCGCTTCCTTCTCATCCACCAATCCCAGAACCCCCCCCCCCCCCCCCCGCCGCAGCCACGCTTCCTTCTCATCCACCAATCCCAGAACCCCCCCCCCCCCCCGCCCGCCGCAGCCACCGCTTCCTTCTTATCCACCAATCCCAGAACCCCCCCCCCCCGCAGCCACCGCTTCCTTCTCACAGTGCAAATCCCCGCAATGACTGGATACATTGTAACTCTATATACATCTCATCTTCTGGGAGATACACAGTATATGACAAAAGTAAGTACACCCCTCGGTCACATTTCTTGTATCTTTTCATGTGACAACACTGAAGAAATGACACTTTGTATCTACAATGTTGTGTAGTGAGTGTACATGGGGGGGAGGAGTGTACAGTGGTATAACAGGACGGGTTCCCCTCCCCGCCATGGTCCTCCGAGGAAGGTGAGGTCACGTGATCAGCGTCATATCCAGAGGTTGTCTTTGGGAAATGGACCTATGAGTGCTGCCAGCATTGCTGCAGAGGGTGAAGGGGTGGGGGAGGGGTCAGCCAGTCAGTGCTCAGACCATACGCCGCACACTGCATCAAATTGGTCTCCAGAAGGAAGCCTCTTCTAAAGATGATGCTCAAGAAAGAGCCGCAAACAGTTTGCTGAAGACAAGCAGACTAAGGACATGGATTACTGGAACCGCGTCCTGTGGTCTGATGAGACAAGATAAAGGTATTTGGTGTCAGATGGTGTCAGGCGTGGGGGGGAGGGGCCAGGTGAGGAGGACAAAGACAAGTGTGTCTTCCCTACAGTCAGGCATGGTGGGGGGAGGGTCATGGTCTGGGGCTGCATGAGTGCTGCCCGCACTGGGGGGGCTACAGATCATTGAGGGGACCATGAATGCCAACATGTACTGTGACCTACTGAAGCAGAGCATGATCCCCTCCCTTCAGAGACTGGGCCGCAGGGTAGTATTCCAACATGATAACCACCCCAAACACACCTCCAAGACCACCACTGCCTTGCTAAAGAAGCTGAGGGGAAAGCAGCCGAATGAGAAACCCATACTAAAAATTCTCCCCCAAATACGAGACAAAGCCTGGTCTGGAGGGTCAAGCAGGAATGAATCTTTATTGAAAGCAATACAGGTTTTATACGCAGTCAGAAGAGGAGGGGCCTATCTCCTGCTCATATTACTCTGGAAATACACCTGTGACCAGAAACCTGATTAACATGAGCTAATTAACTAATCCCTTTAGACAGCCTAGATCAGGGGGTCTCCAAACTGCGGCCCGAGGGCCAGATGTGGCCCTTTGCTAGCCTTTATCCGGCCCTCAGGGCTTTATTCCTCCCACTTATATGAGGCACTATTCTTCCCACTGACTCCAACAAGGGGGCACTTTTTCGTCCACTGATACCAATGATGAGATACAATTACTGCTACCAATATTGGCACTACTCCTTATCCTACTGATGAGGCCTATTTATTCTCACCAATGCTGGGCCCGGGGCTTTTTCTACCCCGCTGGCAACAATCCGGCCCTCCCAAAGGCTGAAGAACAACAAACTGGCCCTTTGTTTGAAAAGTTTGGAGACTGCTGGCCTAGATGACTCAGAGGCATGACCTTTAGGCTAGACTTGCCGTCTTGTAGCTCAGAAGACAATCAACATTATCACCAATCAACACAGAACTCCTTCACACAATTACAGGGACAATTAGCACAAGCCACAATGAGACGCAGAGCAGTCACACTAGACTCCTTTACATCATAACAGACAGACAGGTGGCCGGAGGTGACATGCGCACTTCCTCACAGTATGAATCAGGCAGTCTTTCTAAGATATTTGGAAAAGAGGATAGGATCTGGCTGGTCTAGACTGAGAAAATTCTTGTATTAACAAAATCACCTCATCCCAAATGTATATATGGGAAAGTAGAGCAATGGCGGGACTATGGCGGTGCATACAATAATAAAGCAAAATAGAGCAATAATATAAATTTTAATAATTTATTAAAAAAAGAACAGAATAGCATCAGGCTACATAGCACACTATAGACCCAACAGGGGCCCACTGTTGGGTCTATAGTGTGCTATGTAGCCTGATGCTATTCTGTTCTTTTTTTAATAAATTATTAAAATTTATATTATTGCTCTATTTTGCTTTATTATTGTATGCACCGCCATAGTCCCGCCATTGCTCTACTTTCCCAGTCTTTCTAATATCGCAAATACAGGATTCCATATTAAGTGACCCAATCACATTGTTCCGTTATTTTCTTGCTCACCCCGTGCCCCATATAGTAAGGTGACCAGATTTTTAAAATGAAATCCAGGGACATATTTTTTACTTTTTACTAGTAAGGGCGGCAATCAGCGACTCTCTGCCCGCCGCCCACCTCACAGTCTGCCAAGTCTCACTCTCCGGCCCCCCGGCTACTACTGGATGGGGAGCGGAGGAAGATCACTCCTCCAGGGAAGGCAGGGAGATCGGCAGGTGGCCGGGATTTGAGCCAAGGCAGAAGAACATGCGAGGGAAGCTGAAGAAATATTCCCTCCCCCGACCAGCACATGATCATCAGAAAGGGGCACAGATAAGGGAAAATACACCCCCCCCCCCCTATGCTAGTAGGAGCGGGGGGGTGCAATTCAGATTTTTTTTTTTATTAATTCTGCACTGACTGTCCTTGAAATTGCCCCCGCCCCTGTTCAAATCCCATCTGGGGACAAAACTGGGGACAGACTTGGTCCGGGGACAGTGTCCTCAATCCAGGGACTGTCCCTGGAAACCGGGGATGTCTGGTCACCCTACCCTATAGACACAGTGTGGGGGCTGAAACAAGGGTTTCCCAACCTTTCCAAGGGATTCTGAGTTCCACGGGCCCCCCCATTTCACACGGGCCAAGCATGTCTCCAGACCTAAACCCCACTGATCATCTGTGGGGGGAGGGGGAGGAGCGCAAGGTCTCCAACATCCACCAGCTCTGTGATGTCATCATGGGGGAGGGGAAGAGGACTCCGGTGACAACCTGTGAGGCTCTGGTGACCTAGAGGGTTAAAAATAATGGCGGCCACACAAAATATTGACACTTTGGGCCCAATGTGGAGATTTTCACTTAGGGGTGTCCTGACTTTTGTTGCCAGCGGTTCAGACATGAATGGCTGTGTGTTGAGTTATTTGTTATACAAGCTGTACACTCCTCCCCCCTGTACACCCCTCCCCCCTGTGTACACCCCTCCCCCTGTACACTCCTCCCCCCCCCGTGTACACCCCTCCCCCCTGTGTACACTCCTCCCCCCCCCTGTACACCCCCCCCTGTACACTCCTCCCCCCCTGTACACCCCTCCCCCCTGTGTACACTCCTCCCCTCCCCCCCTGTGTACACTCCCCCCCTCCCCCCCCTGTGTACACTCCTCCCCCCCCCTGTACACCCCTCTCCCCCTCCCCCCTGTGTACACTCACTACACAACATTGTAGATACAAAGTGTCATTTCTTCAGTGTTGTCACATGAAAAGTGACCGAGGGGTGTACTTACTTTAGTCACATACTGGGGTAGATTCACGTAGCTGCGCTTTAGCTTACGGCGGCACAGCGTATCATATATATATACGCTACGCAGCCGCAACTTACAGGAGCAAGTGCAGTATTCACAAAGCACTTACTCCGTAAGTTGCGGCGGCGTAGCGTAAATGGGGCCGGCGTAAGCGTGCGTAATTCAAATGTGGAAGTGGGGGCGTGTTTTATGGTATATGTGATGACCCGACGTGATTGACGTTTTGTACGGACGGCGCATGCGCCGTCCGTGTACATATCCCAGTGTGCATTGCTTCCAAGTACGGCGCAACGACGTATTGGTTTCGACGTGAACGTAAATTACGTCCAGCCCTATTCGCGAACGACTTACGCAAACGACATAAATAATTCAAATTTCGAAGCGGGAACGACATCCATACTTAACATTGGCTGCGCCTCCTAATAGCAGGAGCAATGTTACGCCGAAAAAGCCTTACGCAAACGACGTAAAAAACTTCCGCCGGGCGCATGTACGTTTGTGAATCGGCGTATCTAGGTAATTAGCATATTCTACGCCGAAAACAACGGAAGCGCCCCTAGCGGCCAACGTAATATTGCACACAATTCTACGCCGCCGCATTCAAGTTACGTCGGCAGAGGAAGCCTATTTTTTTTAGCGTATCTGCCTTTGAGAAACGGCGTAACGATGCGCGGGTTTCAAATTACGGCGGCGTATCTGGAGATACGCCGCCGTAAAAGGTACGTGAATCTACCCGACTGTGTATAATATATGAGATGTACACAGAAAGAAGTTTGGACGGACGCAGAGCGTAGGAAGGGGCGGGATAGGCGGGGGCGGGGATGTTCTGCATTTTGTGGCGCTCAGATTGCCGGAACATTCTCGGGATCAGACTGGAGAATTGGGTCAGGGCGGGGGAGGGGAATACAGATGATGTCACATCTCACTCTCTGCTGGAGAGAACGCCGCGTGACTTATCATTGTGCGAACATTCATCTCGTGCCCGCCACCGAGTATACACCCCGCTACCGAGTATACACCCCGCTACCCACCACTGAGTATACACCCCGCTACCCGTCCCCGAGTATACACCCCGCTACCCGCCACCGAGTATACACCCCGCTACCCGCCACCGAGTATACACCCCGCTACCCGCCACCGAGTATACACCCCGCTACCCGCCACCGAGTATACACCCCGCTACCCGTCCCCGAGTATACACCCCGCTACCCGCCACCGAGTATACACCCCGCTACCCGTCCCCGAGTATACACCCCGCTACCCGCCACCGAGTATACACCCTGCTACCCGCCACCGAGTATACACCCCGCTACCCGTCCCCGAGTATACACCCCGCTACCCGTCCCCGAGTATACACCCCGCTACCGAGTATACACCCCGCTACCCGCCACTGAGTATACACCCCGCTACCCGCCACCGAGTATACACCCCGCTACCCGTCCCCGAGTATACACCCCGCTACCCGCCACCGAGTATACACCCCGCTACCCGTCCCCGAGTATACACCCCGCTACCCGTCCCCGAGTATACACCCCGCTACCCGTCCCCGAGTATACACCCCGCTACCCGACCCGTCCCCGAGTATACACCCCGCTACCCGTCCCCGAGTATACACCCCGCTACCCGTCCCCGAGTATACACCCCGCTACCCGTCCCCGAGTATACACCCCGCTACCCGCCACCGAGTATACACCCCGCTACCCGTCCCCGAGTATACACCCCGCTACCCGACCCGTCCCCGAGTATACACCCCGCTACCCGTCACCGAGTATACACCCCGCTACCCGTCACCGAGTATACACCCCGCTACCCGTCACCGAGTATACACCCCGCTACCCGTCCCCGAGTATACACCCCGCCACCCGTCCCCGAGTATACACCCCGCTACCCGTCCCCGAGTATACACCCCGCTACCCGCCACCGAGTATACACCCCGCTACCCGTCCCCGAGTATACACCCCGCCACCCGTCCCCGAGTATACACCCCGCTACCCGTCCCCGAGTATACACCCCGCTACCCGTCACCGAGTATACACCCCGCTACCCGTCACCGAGTATACACCCCGCTACCCGTCACCGAGTATACACCCCGCTACCCGACCCGTCCCCGAGTATACACCCCACTACCCGACCCGTCACCGAGTATACACCCCGCTACCTGACCCGTCCCCGAGTATACACCCCGCCACCTGACCCGTCCCCGAGTATACACCCCGCCACCCGACCCGTCCCCGAGTATACACCCCGCTACCCGACCCCGAGTATACACCCCGCTACCCGTCCCCGAGTATACACCCCGCCACCCGACCCGTCCCCGAGTATACACCCCACTACCCGACCCGTCCCCGAGTATACACCCCGCCACCCGACCTGTCCCCGAGTTTACACCCCGCCACCCGACCCGTCCCCGAGTATACACCCCGCCACCCGACCCGTCCCAGAGTATACACCCCACTACCCGTCCCCGAGTATACACCCCGCCACCCGACCCGTCCCCGAGTATACACCCTGCTACCCGTCCCCGAGTATACACCCCGCCACCCGACCTGTCCCCGAGTATACACCCCGCCACCCGACCCGTCAGCGACCAACCTCATATTCCATACATCCAATAATTGTCTAATATCACCTCTCTCCCCCTCCCCTGTTTCTCTCCCCCCTGTTTAGCACCGGGTGCACACCATCCTGAACGCGGACATGGTGATCGTCATGAAGCGCGGCGCCATTATGGAGTACGAGAAGCCGGAGGCGCTCCTGGAGCGGGAGGACAGCATGTTCGCCTCCTATGTCCAGGCTGATAAATGATTGGTCGGATCTGATGATTGGTCGGCTCTGATGATCGGTCGGCTCTGATGATCGGTCGGATCTGATGATCGGTCGGATCTGATGATTGGTCGGATCTGATGATCGGTCGGATCTGATGATTGGTCGGATCTGATGATCGGTCGGATCTGATGATCGGTCGGATCTGATGATTGGTCGGATCTGATGATTGGTCGGATCTGATGATCGGTCGGATCTGATGATTGGTCGGATCTGATGATTGGTCGGATCTGATGATTGGTCGGATCTGATGATCGGTCGGATCTGATGATCGGTCGGCTCTCTGTACATAGAATGTAAATATCGATTCTTTCATAATAAAGATTTTGGCAGATTTTTCATGAAGACGCCGCAGGCGGTCTCCGCGTCATTCCTCCGATCACTGGGGGGGGGTTTAGGAGTCTGGGGCCCCTCCTGAAGGAATGTATAGAATGATATCAGAATCTGGGGCCCTGTTGATCCCTAGAATTATCTCAGCGGGGCCCCAGCCTCAGGCGGGGACATTGTGGGTAAAGAATGTTCATCCAATGTATATGAAGCCGGGGCACAGCGGGAGTTGGGGATCGGCAGACAATTTCCTCATTGTTGGGTGTGATGGGGGAGGGGGGGTTTACATTCTCAGCACAGTGGGGGGTGGGGGGCTCCGGATCGGTCAGGTGTGGGCGGAGCTTCTCATATTCCATAAACGCTGAGAAATCCAAGAGGAGAAGAAAAATAAATACAAAGAAACCGTCTCCGGGAATTCTTCTCTATGAAATCCGCCCCCCAACCCCCTCCAATCACCATATTGTATGGATTCTGTCCTCTAGATTCTGGAGAATGCAGCAGGAGGAGTGAGACTTTCCTAAGAGTGATTTCAGGACAGGTGGAGGAACATCTGCTGCCTTCTCTGTAGGAGGAGAACGATCGATATTGTGAGAAAGCCGAGAAAATGTGACCGATGATAAATATAGAACCAGACGGGAAACTTCACCTATCTATAGAAAGTACCGGACCCCTCCCCCATAACATCAATACAGGGGGATGATACCGGCACTGCGGAGGATCCATAACACCCTCATCGTCCCTATACATCCTCTATAGGATCAATCACCCCCTATACATCCTCTCTAGGATCAATCACCCCTATACATCCTCTATAGGATCAATCACCCCCTATACATCCTCTATAGGATCAATCACCCCCTATACATCCTCTATAGGATCAATCACCCCTATACATCCTCTATAGGATCAATCACCCCTATACATCCTCTATAGGATCAATCATCCCTATACATCCTCTATAGGATCAATCATCCCTATACATCCTCTATAGGATCAATCACCCCCTATACATCCTCTATAGGATCAATCATCCCCTATACATCCTCTATAGGATCAATCATCCCCTATACATCCTCTATAGGATCAATCACCCCTATACATCCTCTATAGGATCAACCATCCCTATACATCCTCTATAGGATCAACCATCCCTATACATCCTCTATAGGCTCAATCACCCCTATACATCCTCTATAGGATCAACCACCCCCTATACATCCTCTACAGGATCAATCACCCCTATACATCCTCTATAGGATCAATCACCCCTATACATCCTCTATAGGATCAATCATCCCTATACATCCTCTATAGGATCAATCACCCCCTATACATCCTCTATAGGATCAATCATCCCCTATACATCCTCTATAGGATCAATCGTCCTCTATAAATCCTCTATAGGATCAATCACCCCATATACATCCTCTATAGGATCAATCATCCCTATACATCCTCTACAGGATCAATCACCCCCTATACATCCTCCATAGGATCAATCACCCCCTATACATCTTATATAGGATCAATCATTCCCTATATATCCTCTATAAGATCAACCACCCCCTATACATCCAAAAACATAGAATATCCAGGCTCAAACTTACCGACCAATCAGCAACCAACCAAATTCCCCTGTCTAACTGGTGCGTTAAAAACAGAGGCTTAGTTGCACACATCTGCAAATGCATGTGTAAGCTGCAGGCCCCGTCAAGGCGCTCTGTGTAAACTGCAGTCCTAACTGCAACATTGCATTTTATGTCTCCTCAGTGGGAGCACATGACTGCTGATGGATAGATAAGGGGCAGGTGACTGGAGGAGCCCAGCCCTCAATAAAGGGGCAGGAACACACTGCACACTAAGCACATGGAAGCAAAGGTGCTAGTGCGTTGCCTGACCACAATGACAAAAATTCAACAAACAATAGTCACTGCCCCTACCTATGAATGGTATAATAAGGAGCGCTGGAATGGGCGTATAAACATACAAAAACATAGAATATCCAGGCTCAAACTTACCGACCAATCAGCAACCAACCAAATTCCCCTGTCAGCAACCAACCAAATTCCTATAGGATCAATCACCCTCTATACATCCTCTATAGGATCAACCACCCCTATACGTCCTCTATAGGATCAACCACCCCCTATACATCCTCTATAGGATCAATCACCCCCTATACATCCTCTATAGGATCAACCACCCCTATACATCCTCCATAGGATCAATCACCCCCTATACATCCTCTATAGGCTCAATCATCCCCTATACATCCTCTATAGGATCAATCACCCCTATACATCCTCTATAGGATCAATCACCCCTATACGTCCTCTATAGGATCAACCACCCCCTATACATCCTCTATATGATCAATCATCCCCATATACATCCTCTATAGGATCAATCATCCCTATACATCCTCTACAGGATCAATCACCCCCTATGCATCCTCTATAGGATCAACCACCCCCTATACATCCTCTATAGGATCAATCATCCCTATACATCCTCTATAGGATCAATCACACCCTATACATCCTCTATAGGATCAATCACCCCTATACATCCTCTATAGGCTCAATCATCCCTATACATCCTCTATAGGATCAATCACACCCTATACATCCTCTATAGGCTCAATCATCCCTATACATCCTCTATAGGATCAATAACCCCCTATACATCCTCTATAGGATCAATCACCCCCTATACATCCTCTATAGGCTCAATCATCCCTATACATCCTCTATAGGATCAATAACCCCCTATACATCCTCTATAGGATCAATCACCCCCTATACATCCTCTATAGGATCAATCATCCCTATACATCCTCTACAGGATCAATCACCCCCTATGCATCCTCTATAGGATCAACCACCCCCTATACATCCTCTATAGGATCAATCATCCCTATACATCCTCTATAGAATCAATCACCCCCTATACATCCTATATAGGATCAATCATCCCTATACATCCTCTACAGGATCAATCACCCCTATACATCCTCTATAGCAATGGTTCTCAACCTTCTAGTGCCATGACCCCTTGATAAAATTTCCAAAGTTGTGGGGACCCCCAACAGTAAAATTATTTTTGTAGCGTGGGTTGTCAGCACCCAAGACAAGTAATTTGCACCCCTAACCCACGGATACTTAGCGCTCCCTCAGTCCCTTCCACTCGTACAGTATTAAAACCCCTTATGGTACTCACTGTGTCTCCGCAGCAGTGACACCTATGCCAAAATCAGGAGATAGGGTCTCCTCCAGCCCCTCCCACTTCACATTCCTCACCAGCCAGCTGACATCTAGTCTCTGCCCCCAAGCCATGCCGTGAGCTGAATGGGTGGCTGCGAAGAGGCTGAGTGGGCCACCGCAAGCTGCAGGGACAGCCCAGATGGGTAGCCATGAAAAGGCTGGGAGAGCGGTGCGGGATTCAGGAACAGCCCAGGATTCGGTGACCCCTTGCAAATTGTCATTCGACCCCCAAGGGGGTCCCGACCCCCAGGTTGAGAACCACTGCTCTATAGGATCAACCACTCTCTATACATCCTCTATAGGCTCAATCATCCCTATACATCCTCTATAGGATCAATCACCCCCTATACATCCTCTATAGGATCAATCACCCCCTATACATCCTCTATAGGATCAATCATCCCCTATACATCCTCTATAGGATCAATCGTCCTCTATAAATCCTCTATAGGATCAATCACCCCCATATACATCCTCTATAGGATCAATCATCCCTATACATCCTCTATAGGATCAACCACCCCCTATACATCCTCTATAGAATCAATCACCCCCTATACATCCTCTATAGAATCAATCACCCCCTATACATCCTCTATAGAATCAATCACCCCCATATACATCCTCTATAGGATCAATCATCCCTATACATCCTCTATAGGATCAACCACCCCTATACATCCTCTATAGAATCAATCACCCCTATACATCCTATATAGGATCAATCACCCCTATACATCCTCTATAGGATCAATCATCCCTATACATCCTCTACAGGATCAATCACCCCCTATACATCCTATATAGGATCAATCACCCCTATACATCCTCTATAGGATCAACCACTCTCTATACATCCTCTAGAGGATCAATCATCCTCTATAGGATCAATCATCCCTATACATCCTCTATAGGATCAATCACCCCCTATACATCCTCTATAGGATCAATCACCCCCTATACATCCTCTATAGGATCAATCATCCCCTATACATCCTCTATAGGATCAATCGTCCTCTATAGGATCAATCACCCCCATATACATCCTCTATAGGATCAATCATCCCTATACATCCTCTATAGGATCAACCACCCCCTATACATCCTCTATAGGATCAATCACCCTCTATAGGATCAATTGCACCCTATACATCCTCTACAGGATCAATCACCCCCTATACATCCTCTATAGGATCAATCACCCCCTATACATCCTCTATATGATCAATCACCCCCTATACATCCTCTATAGGATCAATCACTCTCTATACATCCTCTAGAGGATCAATCATCCTCTATAGGATCAATCATCCCTATACATCCTCTATAGGATCAATCACCCCCTATACATCCTCTATAGGATCAATCACCCCCTATACATCCTCTATAGGATTAATCATCCCTATACATCCTCTATAGGATCAATCACCCCTATACATCCTCTAGGATCAATCACCCTCTATACATCCTCTATAGGATCAATCACCCATATACATCTTCTATATGATCAATCGCACCCTATACATCCTCTATAGGATCAATCGCACCCTATACATCCTATATAGGGTCAATCATCCCTATACATACTCTATAGGGTCAATCATCCCTATACATCCTCTATAGGATCAATCACCCCCTATACATCCTCTATAGGATCAATTACCCGCTATACATCCTCTATAGGCTCAATCACCCCCTATACGTCCTCTATACGATCAATCACCTCTATACATCCTCTATGGGATCAATCATCCCCTATACATCCTCTATAGGATCAGCCATCCCTATACATCCTCTATAGGATCAATCATCCCCATATACATCCTCTATAGGGCCAATTATCCCCTATACATCCTCTATAGGGCCAATTATCCCCTATACATCCTCTATAGGATCAATCACCCCCTATACATCCTCTATAGGATCAACCACCCCTTATACATCCTCTATAGGATCAATCACCCCCTATACATCCTCTATAGGATCAATCACCCCCTATACATCCTCTATAGGAGCAATCATTCCCTATACATCCTATAATGGATCAATCACCCCCTATACATCCTCTATAGGATCAATCATCCCCTATACATCCTCTACAGGATCAATCATTCCCTATACATCCTCTATAGGATCAATCACCTCTATACATCCTCTATGGGATCAATCATCCCCTATACATCCTCTATAGGATCAATCGCCCCTATACATCCTCTATAGGATCAATCATCCCCATATACATCCTCTATAGGGCCAATTATCCCCTATACATCCTCTATAGGGCCAATTATCCCCTATACATCCTCTATAGGATCAATCACCCCCTATACATCCTCTATAGGATCAATCATTCCCTATACATCCTATAATGGATCAATCACCCCCTATACATCCTCTATAGGATCAATCATCCCTATACATCCTCTAATGGAACAATCACCCCCTATACATGCTCCGTAGGATCAACCATCCCCTATACATCCTCTATAGGATAAATCACCCCTTTACATCCTCGAATGGGTCAATCACCCCCTATACATCCTCTATAGGATCAATCACCCTATACATCCTATATAGGATCAATCACCCCTATACATCCTCTATAGGCTCAATCATCCCTATACATCCTCTAATGGAACAATCACCCCCTATACATCCTCTATAGGATAAATCACCCCTTTACATCCTCGAATGGGTCAATCACCCCCTATACATCCTCTATAGGATAAATCACCCCTTTACATCCTCGAATGGGTCAATCACCCCCTATACATCCTCTATAGGATAAATCACCCCTATATATCCTCTATAGGATCAATCATCCACTATATATCCTCTATAGGATCGATCATCCCCCATACATCCTCTATAGGATTGATCATCCCACATACATCCTCTATAGGATTAAGCACCCTTATACATCATATATAGGATCAATCGCCCCCTATACATCCTCTATAGGATCAGTCATCCCCTATACATCCTCTATAGGATCAATCATCCCTATACATCCTCTATAGGATTAATCACCCCTATACATCCTCTACAGGATCAATCACCCCCTATACATCCTCTATAGGATCAATCACCCCTATACATCCTCTATAGGATCAATCATCCCTATACATCCTCTATAGGATCAATCATCCCCTATACATCCTCTATAGGACCAATCACCCCCTATACATCCTCCATAGGATCAATCATCCCCTATACATCCTCTATAGGACCAATCATCCCCTATAGATCCTCCATAGGATCAATCATCCCCTATACATCCTCTATAGGATCAATCATCCCCTATACATCCTCTATAGGATCAATCATCCCCTATACATCCTCTATAGGACCAATCATCCCCTATACATCCTCTATAGGATCAATCACCCCCTATACATCCTCTATAGGATCAATCACCCCATACATCCTCTATAGGATCAATCACCCCTATACATCCTCTATAGGATCAATCATCCCCTATACATCCTCTATATGATTAATCATCCCCTATACATCCTCTTTAGGATCAATCATCCCCATATACATCCTCTATAGGATCAATCACCTCTATACATCCTCTATAGGATCAATCATCCCCATATACATCCTCTATAGGATCAATCACCTCTATACATCCTCTATAGGATCAATCACCCCTATACATCCTCTATAGGATCAATCATCCCCTATACATCCTCTATAGGATTAATCATCCCCTATACATCCTCTATAGGATCAATCGTCCTCTATAGGATCAATCACCCCCATATACATCCTCTATAGGATCAATCATCCCTATACATCCTCTATAGGATCAACCACCCCCTATACATCCTCTATAGGATCAATCACCCTCTATAGGATCAATTGCACCCTATACATCCTCTACAGGATCAATCACCCCCTATACATCCTCTATAGGATCAATCACCCCCTATACATCCTCTATATGATCAATCACCCCCTATACATCCTCTATAGGATCAATCACTCTCTATACATCCTCTAGAGGATCAATCATCCTCTATAGGATCAATCATCCCTATACATCCTCTATAGGATCAATCACCCCCTATACATCCTCTATAGGATCAATCACCCCCTATACATCCTCTATAGGATTAATCACCCCCTATACATCCTCTATAGGATCAATCATCCCTATACATCCTCTATAGGATCAATCACCCTCTATACATCCTC
The DNA here is from genome assembly GCF_905171775.1 of Rana temporaria. Classification (NCBI taxonomy): domain Eukaryota; kingdom Metazoa; phylum Chordata; class Amphibia; order Anura; family Ranidae; genus Rana; species Rana temporaria. The sequence continues at coordinate 387,986 of NW_024404490.1, read as the reverse complement.
TATAGGATCAATCACCCATATACATCCTCTATATGATCAATCGCACCCTATACATCCTCTATAGGATCAATCGCACCCTATACATCCTATATAGGGTCAATCATCCCTATACATACTCTATAGGGTCAATCATCCCTATACATCCTCTATAGGATCAATCACCCCCTATACATCCTCTATAGGATCAATTACCCGCTATACATCCTCTATAGGCTCAATCACCCCCTATACGTCCTCTATACGATCAATCACCTCTATACATCCTCTATGGGATCAATCATCCCCTATACATCCTCTATAGGATCAGCCATCCCTATACATCCTCTATAGGATCAATCGCCCCTATACATCCTCTATAGGATCAATCATCCCCATATACATCCTCTATAGGGCCAATTATCCCCTATACATCCTCTATAGGGCCAATTATCCCCTATACATCCTCTATAGGATCAATCACCCCCTATACATCCTCTATAGGATCAACCACCCCTTATACATCCTCTATAGGATCAATCACCCCCTATACATCCTCTATAGGATCAATCACCCCCTATACATCCTCTATAGGATCAATCATTCCCTATACATCCTATAATGGATCAATCACCCCCTATACATCCTCTATAGGATCAATCATCCCCTATACATTCTCTACAGGATCAATCATTCCCTATACATCCTCTATAGGATCAATCACCTCTATACATCCTCTATGGGATCAATCATCCCCTATACATCCTCTATAGGATCAGCCATCCCTATACATCCTCTATAGGATCAATCGCCCCTATACATCCTCTATAGGATCAATCATCCCCATATACATCCTCTATAGGGCCAATTATCCCCTATACATCCTCTATAGGGCCAATTATCCCCTATACATCCTCTATAGGATCAATCACCCCCTATACATCCTCTATAGGATCAACCACCCCTTATACATCCTCTATAGGATCAATCACCCCCTATACATCCTCTATAGGATCAATCATTCCCTATACATCCTATAATGGATCAATCACCCCCTATACATCCTCTATAGGATCAATCATCCCTATACATCCTCTAATGGAACAATCACCCCCTATACATGCTCCGTAGGATCAACCATCCCCTATACATCCTCTATAGGATAAATCACCCCTTTACATCCTCGAATGGGTCAATCACCCCCTATACATCCTCTATAGGATCAATCACCCTATACATCCTATATAGGATCAATCACCCCTATACATCCTCTATAGGCTCAATCATCCCTATACATCCTCTAATGGAACAATCACCCCCTATACATCCTCTATAGGATAAATCACCCCTTTACATCCTCGAATGGGTCAATCACCCCCTATACATCCTCTATAGGATAAATCACCCCTATATATCCTCTATAGGATCAATCATCCACTATATATCCTCTATAGGATCGATCATCCCCCATACATCCTCTATAGGATTGATCATCCCACATACATCCTCTATAGGATTAAGCACCCTTATACATCATATATAGGATCAATCGCCCCCTATACATCCTCTATAGGATCAGTCATCCCCTATACATCCTCTATAGGATCAATCATCCCTATACATCCTCTATAGGATTAATCACCCCTATACATCCTCTACAGGATCAATCACCCCCTATACATCCTCTATAGGATCAATCACCCCTATACATCCTCTATAGGATCAATCATCCCTATACATCCTCTATAGGATCAATCATCCCCTATACATCCTCTATAGGACCAATCACCCCCTATACATCCTCCATAGGATCAATCATCCCCTATACATCCTCTATAGGACCAATCATCCCCTATAGATCCTCCATAGGATCAATCATCCCCTATACATCCTCTATAGGATCAATCATCCCCTATACATCCTCTATAGGATCAATCATCCCCTATACATCCTCTATAGGACCAATCATCCCCTATACATCCTCTATAGGATCAATCACCCCCTATACATCCTCTATAGGATCAATCACCCCATACATCCTCTATAGGATCAATCACCCCTATACATCCTCTATAGGATCAATCATCCCCTATACATCCTCTATATGATTAATCATCCCCTATACATCCTCTTTAGGATCAATCATCCCCATATACATCCTCTATAGGATCAATCACCTCTATACATCCTCTATAGGATCAATCATCCCCATATACATCCTCTATAGGATCAATCACCTCTATACATCCTCTATAGGATCAATCACCCCTATACATCCTCTATAGGATCAATCATCCCCTATACATCCTCTATAGGATTAATCATCCCCTATACATCCTCTTTAGGATCAATCATCCCCTATACATCCTCTATAGGATCAATCATCCCTATACATCCTCTATAGGATCAATCATCCCCTATACATCCTCTATAGGATCAATCATCCCCTATAGGATCAATTGCACCCTATACATCCTCTACAGGATCAATCACCCCCTATACATCCTCTATAGGATCAATCACCCCCTATACATCCTCTATAGGATCAATCATCCCTATACATCCTCTATAGGATCAATCATCCCTATACATCCTCTATAGGATCAACCACCCCCTATACATCCTCTATAGGATCAATCATCCCCTATAGATCCTCCATAGGATCAATCACCCCTATACACCCTCTATGATATCAGTCATGCCTCATATTGTATGTAGTCTATGGGACTGACTCCATACATTGCACACATAGATAATATGATTTCTGTCCTTCAGGTGACACGCCGCGATCAATATTACTGATTGGTTTCTCTATCAGATTCTGCACCTTATGATTAAATATTGATTTATACAGGCCACGCCCTCTGCCCCCCATCTGGTGATATTCAGGGGGGTGGGGATCACCGAGTAGTGGGTCGCAGAGCTGACACTCCATACAGGACAGATATTGTGGAGATCTTTCTTGTCCTCAAACCATAGAAACAAAAATGTGGAGCGACACAAAAAATCACTTATAAAGGATGCGCAAAACCAAAAAAATCCACAAATAAAGTCCTAAAAATCTGCTCAGTGTCAGGAAAGTGCGCAGTACCATCCCCCGCCATGTAATATATATATATATACCTTCTTCCCCGCCATGTAATATATATATATATATCGTCTTCCCCCGCCATGTAATATATATATATCTTCTCCCCCGCCATGTAATATATATATATCTTCTTCCCCGCCATGTAATATATATATATCTTCTCCCCCCGCCATGTAATATATATATATCTTCTTCCCCGCCATGTAATATATATATATCTTCTCCCCCCGCCATGTAATATATATATATCTTCTCCCCCGCCATGTAATATATATATATCTTCTCCCCCGCCATGTAATATATATATATCTTCTCCCCCTGCCATGTAATATATATATATCTTCTCCCCTCGCCATGTAATATATATATATCTTCTCCCCTCGCCATGTAATATATATATATCTTCTCCCCCCGCCATGTAATATATATATATCTTCTCCCCCTGCCATGTAATATATATATATCTTCTCCCCTCGCCATGTAATATATATATATATATATCGTCTTCCCCCGCCATGTAATATATATATATCTTCTCCCCCTGCCATGTAATATATATATATCTTCTCCCCTCGCCATGTAATATATATATATATATATCGTCTTCCCCCGCCATGTAATATATATATATCTTCTCCCCCCCGCCATGTAATATATATATATCTTCTCCCCCGCCATGTAATATATATATATCTTCTCCCCCTGCCATGTAATATATATATATCTTCTCCCCCCGCCATGTAATATATATATATCTTCTCCCCCTGCCATGTAATATATATATATCTTCTCCCCTCGCCATGTAATATATATATATATATATCGTCTTCCCCCGCCATGTAATATATATATATCTTCTCCCCCTGCCATGTAATATATATATATCTTCTCCCCTCGCCATGTAATATATATATATATATATCGTCTTCCCCCGCCATGTAATATATATATATCTTCTCCCCCCCGCCATGTAATATATATATATCTTCTCCCCCGCCATGTAATATATATATATCTTCTCCCCCTGCCATGTAATATATATATATCTTCTCCCCTCGCCATGTAATATATATATATCTTCTCCCCCCGCCATGTAATATATATATATCTTCTCCCCCTGCCATGTAATATATATATATCTTCTCCCCTCGCCATGTAATATATATATATCTTCTCCCCTCGCCATGTAATATATATATATCTTCTCCCCCTGCCATGTAATATATATATATCTTCTCCCCTCGCCATGTAATATATATATATCTTCTCCCCCCGCCATGTAATATATATATATCTTCTCCCCCTGCCATGTAATATATATATATCTTCTCCCCTCGCCATGTAATATATATATATCTTCTCCCCTCGCCATGTAATATATATATATCTTCTCCCCTCGCCATGTAATATATATATATCTTCTCCCCCTGCCATGTAATATATATATATCTTCTCCCCTCGCCATGTAATATATATATATATATATCGTCTTCCCCCGCCATGTAATATATATATATCTTCTCCCCCCCGCCATGTAATATATATATATATCTTCTCCCCCTGCCATGTAATATATATATATCTTCTCCCCCCGCCATGTAATATATATATATATTCTTCCCCCGCCATGTAATATATATATATCTTCTCCCCCCGCCATGTAATATATATATATATTCTTCCCCCGCCATGTAATATATATATATCTTCTCCCCCCGCCATGTAATATATATATATATTCTTCCCCCGCCATGTAATATATATATATCTTCTCCCCCCCGCCATGTAATATATATATATATCTTCTCCCCCTGCCATGTAATATATATATATCTTCTCCCCCCGCCATGTAATATATATATATATTCTTCCCCCGCCATGTAATATATATATATATTCTTCCCCCGCCATGTAATATATATATATATATCGTCTTCCCCCGCCATGTAATATATATATATATTCTTCCCCCGCCATGTAATATATATATATATATATCGTCTTCCCCCGCCATGTAATATATATATATCTTCTTCCCCCCGGAGTGCTCAGGAAATCTCCGGAACATTCGGCTGACATTACAACCGCAGAACATCTGAGATACATAAGAAATCCCCGTGGAGGACAATCCACCTTCTGATGATCTTCAGCAAGACAGGCAGATAAAGCTTCACAAGCTATGGATGTACGACTATCACCAGACCACCCGTGATCATAAAACCAGACCACTCGTGATCATAAAACCAGACCACCCGTGATTATAAAACCAGACCACCCGTGATCATAAAACCAGACCACCCGTGATAATAAAACCAGACCACCCATGACAACCGAGGGGATAAAACCTTTCTAGCTCTCCCCTTGTTGGAAAACTGCCGCAGATACAGATATTAACAAACACGATGTTGCTTAGCAAGGATGGAGATCAATAAATTGATATAATCTCAGGTGACTCTTCTGTCTGATTGTGAGGTACACCATTGTCTGAGGTCTGCCGTGTGTGAGGGGGATAAAACCAGAGGCATTGTGTGCAATGGCTAGATGGTGGGGGGGGCATAGGGTGAGGCATTAGGTTATAGGTTGGCTGGTTTGAGGCTGTAGGGTCAGGGTGGGTTAGGATTAGGACTGTAGGGTCAGGGTTGGGTTAGGATTAGGACTGTAAGGTCAGGGTTGGGCTAGGATTAGGACTGTGGGGTCAGGGTTGGGTTAGGATTAGGACTGTAAGGTCAGGGTTGGGTTAGGATTAGGACTGTAAGGTCAGGGTTGGGTTAGGATTAGGACTGTAGGGTCAGGGTTGGGTTAGGATTAGGACTGTAGGGTCAGGGTTGGGTTAGGATTAGGACTGTAGGGTCAGGGTTGGGTTAGGATTAGGACTGTATGGTCAGGGTTGGGTTAGGATTAGGACTGTAGGGTCAGGGTTGGGTTAGGATTAGGACTGTAGGGTCAGGTTGGGTTAGGATTAGGACTGTAGGGTCAGGGTTGGGTTAGGATTAGGGCTGTAGGGTCAGGGTTGGGTTAGGATTAGGACTGTAGGGTCAGGGTTGAGTTAGGATTAGGACTGTAGGGTCAGGGCAGGGTGGGTTAGGATTAGGACTGTAGGGTCAGGGTTGGGTTAGGATTAGGGCTGTAGGGTCAGGGTGGGTTAGGATTAGGGCTGTAAGGTCAGGGTTGGGTTAGGATTAGGACTGTAGGGTCAGGGTTGGGTTAGGATTAGGACTGTAGGGTCAGGGGTGGGTTAGAATTAGGACTGTAGGGTCAGGGTTGGGTTTGGATTAGGACTGTAGGGTCAGGATTAGGACTTTAGGGTCAGGGTTGGGTTAGGATTAGGACTGTAGGGTCAGTGTTGGGTTAGGATTAGGACTTTAGGGTCAGAGTTGGGTTAGGATTGGGGCTGTAGGGTCAGAGTTGGGTTAGGATTAGGGCTGTAGGGTCAGTGTTGGGCTAGGATTAGGACTGTAGGGTCAGGGTTGGGTTAGGATTAGGACTGTAGGGTCAGAGTTGGGTTAGGATTAGGACTGTAGGGTCAGGGTTGGGTTAGGATTAGGACTGTAGGGTCAGTGTTGGGCTAGGATTAGGACTGTAAGGTCAGGGTTGGGTTAGGATTAGGACTGTAGGGTCAGGGTTGAGTTAGGATTAGGACTGTAGGGTCAGGGCAGGGTGGGTTAGGATTAGGACTGTAGGGTCAGGGTTGGGTTGGGATTAGGGCTGTAGGGTCAGGGTGGGTTAGGATTAGGGCTGTAAGGTCAGGGTTGGGTTAGGATTAGGACTGTAGGGTCAGGGTTGGGTTAGGATTAGGACTGTAGGGTCAGGGTTGAGTTAGGATTAGGACTGTAGGGTCAGGGCAGGGTGGGTTAGGATTAGGACTGTAGGGTCAGGGTTGGGTTAGGATTAGGACTGTAGGGTCAGGGTTGAGTTAGGATTAGGACTGTAGGGTCAGGGCAGGGTGGGTTAGGATTAGGACTGTAGGGTCAGGGTTGGGTTGGGATTAGGGCTGTAGGGTCAGGGTGGGTTAGGATTAGGGCTGTAAGGTCAGGGTTGGGTTAGGATTAGGACTGTAGGGTCAGGGTTGGGTTAGGATTAGGACTGTAGGTTCAGGGTTGGGTTTGGATTAGGACTGTGGGGTATGGTTTGGTTTTGGTTTAGGTCTGTAGGGTCAGGGTTGGGTTAGAATTAGGACTGTAGGGTCAGGGTTGGGTTAGGATTAGGACTGTAGGGTCAGGGTGGGTTAGGATTTGGACTGTAGGATCAGGATTAGGACTGTAGGGTCAGGGTTGGGTTAGGATTAGGGCTGTAGGGTCAGGGTGGGTTAGGATTAGGACTGGAGGGTCAGGATGGGTTAGGATTTGGACTGTAGGATCAGGATTAGGACTGTAGGGTCAGGGTTGTGTTAGGATTAGGGCTGTAGGGTCAGGGTGGGTTAGGATTAGGACTGTAGGGTCAGGGTGGGTTAGGATTAGGGCTGTAGGGTCAGGGTGGGTTAGGATTAGGGCTGTAGGGTCGGGGTGGATTAGGATTAGGGCTGTAGGGTCAGAGTTGGGTTAGGATTAGGACTGTAGGGTCAGGGTTGGGTTAGGATTAGGGCTGTAGGGTCAGGGGGGTTAGGATTAGGGCTGTAAGGTCAGGGTTGGGTTAGGATTAGGACTGTAGGGTCAGGGTTGGGTTAGGATTAGGACTGTAGGGTCAGGGTTGGGTTAGGATTAGGACTGTAGGGTCAGGGTTGGGTTTGGATTAGGGCTGTAGGGTCAGTGTTGGGTTAGGATTAGGACTGTAGGGTCAGGGTTGGGTTAGGATTAGGACTGTAGGGTCAGGTTGGGTTAGGATTAGGACTGTAGGGTCAGGGTTGGGTTAGGATTAGGGCTGTAGGGTCAGGGTTGGGTTAGGATTAGGGCTGTAGGGTCAGGGTGGGTTAGGATTAGGGCTGTAAGGTCAGGGTTGGGTTAGGATTAGGACTGTAGGGTCAGGGTTGGGTTAGGATTAGGACTGTAGGGTCAGGGGTGGGTTAGAATTAGGACTGTAGGGTCAGGGTTGGGTTTGGATTAGGACTGTAGGGTCAGGATTAGGACTGTAGGGTCAGGGTTGGGTTAGGATTAGGACTGTAGGGTCAGTGTTGGGTTAGGATTAGGACTTTAGGGTCAGGGTTGGGTTAGGATTAGGACTGTAGGGTCAGGGTTGGGTTAGGATTAGGACTGTAGGGTCAGTGTTGGGTTAGGATTAGGACTTTAGGGTCAGGGTTGGGTTAGGATTAGGACTGTAGGGTCAGAGTTGGGTTAGGATTAGGACTGTAGGGTCAGGGTTGGGTTAGGATTAGGACTGTAGGGTCAGGGTTGTAGGATTAGGGTTATGATTGTTTTAGGGGGTTAGGATTAGGGTTGGATTAGGATTTAGGGATGAAGGGTTCAGACTGGGTTTAGGTTAGAGTTGGATTGGGGTGGTGGGGTCATGGTTGTGGTAAGAGTTGGGTTGAGTTGGATGAGGGTATTGGTTTAGGGTTTGGTTTAGGTCTGGCTCTTAGGGTTGGGTTGGATTATGGAGGTGGGTTAGGGTTTGGGATGTAGAATTAGGATTGGGTTGGATGAGGGTGGTGGGTTAGGGTTGGCTTTAGGGTTTAAAGATTAATTAGGGTTAGGTTGGATGAGGGTGGTGGGTTGGGTTTAGGTTTGGCTGTAGAATAAGAGTTGGGTTATGGAGAAGGGTTAGGGTTTGGGATGTAGACTTAGGATTGGTGAGGTTTGGGGGATGAAGGGTAGAGATTGGGTTTAGATAATGGTTGGATGAGGGTATTGGTTTAGGGTTTGGTTTAGGTTTGGCTGTAGAGTTAGGGTTAGGGTTGGATTATGGAGGTGGGTTAGGGTTTGGGATGTAGAGTTAGGATTGGGTTGGATGATGGTGTTGGGTTAGGGTTGGGTTTAGGTCTGGCTGTAGAATTGGGGTTGGGTTGGGTTATGGAGAAGGGTTAGGGTTTGGGATGTAGAATTGGGGTTGGGTTGGGTTATGGAGAAGGGTTAGGGTTTGGGATGTAGAGTTAGGATTGGTTTGGGGGATGAAGGGTAGAGATTGGGTTTAGATAATGGTTGGATGAGGGTATTGGGTTAGGGTTTGGTTTAGGTCTGGCTGTAGAGTTAGGGTTGGGTTATGGAGGTGGATTAGGTTTTGGATGTAGAATTAGGATTGGGTTGGATGAGGGTGGTGGGTTAGGGTTGGGTTTAGGTCTGGCTGTTAGGGTTTGGATGTAGAATTAGGGTTGGGTTGGATGAGGGTGGTGGGTTAGGGTTTAGGTTTGGCTGTAGAGTTAGGGTTGGGTTATGGAGAAGGGTTAGGGTTTGGGATGTAGAGTTAGGATTGGTTTGGGGGATGAAGGGTAGAGATTGGGTTTAGATAATGGTTGGATGAGGGTATTGGTTTAGGGTTTGGTTTAGGTTTGGCTGTAGAGTTAGGGTTGGGTTATGGAGGTGGGTTAGGGTTTGGGATGTAGAATTAGGATTGGGTTGGATGAGGGTGACGGTGATATTGATCTTGATGTAGAATTAGGATTATGGTGATGGGGGTAGATTGGATCAGGTTAGGTAATATTAATTATAGAGTGGGGGGGGGTGTATTTCTATACAGAGTGGGGGGGTATTTATATTTAGAGTGGGTGGGGGGGGTATTTCTATACAGAGTGGGGGGGTATTTCTATACAGAGTGGGGGGTTTCTATTCAGAGTGGGGGGGGTAATTCTATACATGGGGGGTATTTCTATACATAGTGGGGGGGGGGGTATTTCTATACAGAGTGGGGGGGTATTTCTATACAGAGTGTGGGGGGGGGTATTTCTATACAGGGGGGTATTTCTATACAGAGTGGGGGGGGTATTTTTATACCGAGTGGGGGGGTATTTTTATACAGAGTGGGGGGGTATTTCTATACAGAGTGGGGGGGTATTTCTATACAGAGTGGGGGGGGGTATTTCTATACAGGGGGGGGTATTTCTATACCGAGTGTGGGGGGGTATTTCTATACAGAGTGGGAGGGGGGGGGTATTTTTATACAGAGTGGGGGGGGGTATTTCTATACCGAGTGTGGGGGAGGGGGTATTTCTATACAGGGGGGGGGGTATTTCTATACAGAGGGGGGGGGGGGTATTTCTATACAGGGGAGGGGGTATTTCTATACCGAGTGGGGGGGGGTATTTCTATACCGAGTGTGGGGGAGGGGGTATTTCTATACAGGGGGGGGGGGTATTTCTATACAGAGGGGGGGGGGTATTTCTATACAGGGGAGGGGGTATTTCTATACCGAGTGGGGGGGGTATTTCTATACAGAGTGGGGGGGGTATTTCTATACCGAGTGGGGGGGGGGTATTTCTATACAGAGTGGGGGGGGGGGGTATTTGGGTATTCAGGGAATTGGACGTCGCTCCCTGTGTTGGTCGGACTCGTTGATATTTCTTGGGGGGGGGTAACATTTCACTCTCAGACGTCATTATGACCCCCCCCCCCCCCCCCATCTCTGTATCTGGAGACATTAGTCGCTCCACCGATGATCCGGTAAACCGAGATCTCATTAAATAATTTATCCCCTGTGTGTGGGGGAGGGGAGGGGGGGTCATTGTCCTCCGCTGTCACATGGTGGCCGGGGACTTGAATAATGAATAGGAAGGAAATCAGCAGCTGAGGGGTTAATCATTGATTGGTGATTTTGAGGGAAGGAGATCCGAGGCGCACCGATCACTTCCCCTGTGTGATGACAGAGCGCCCCCTACCTGTCATTATAGATTATAGATTATTAGATGACATTGTATCAATATATTAGAGACACATCTCTGGCCTCTGGATTGTATAATAGAGTGCGGCGGGTATTCATGTATCACCAACATATTCAGTAGCGTTGTACAACACCCACAGACCAAGCGGGATTAGTCCCCTGCCCCAAAGAGCTGACAATCTATTCCATAACACACAGTGAGGTCAGTATGGGGGGGGGGGGCACATTACCTCTCAGGATGTCTCTGGTTGGGGGGGGGGGGCACATTACCTCTCAGGATGTCTCTGGTTGGGGGGGCACATTACCTATCAGGAAGTCTCTGGTTGGGGGGGGGCACATTACCTATCAGGATGTCTCTGGTTGGGGGGGGGCACATTACCTATCAGGATGTCTCTGGTTGGGGGGGCACATTACCTATCAGGATGTCTCTGGTTGGGGGGGCACATTACCTATCAGGATGTCTCTGGTTGGGGGGCACATTACCTATCAGGATGTCTCTGGTTGGGGGGGCACATTACCTATCAGGATGTCTCTGGTTGGGGGGGGGGCACATTACCTCTCAGGATGTCTCTAATTGGGGGGGCACATTACCTATCAGGATGTCTCTGGTTGGGGGGGGGGCACATTACCTATCAGGATGTCTCTAATTGGGGGGGCACATTACCTATCAGGATGTCTCTGGTTGGGGGGGGGGGCACATTACCTATCAGGATGTCTCTGGTTGGGGGGGGCACATTACCTATCAGGATGTCTCTGGTTGGGGGGGGGCACATTACCTATCAGGATGTCTCTGGTTGGGGGGGGGCACATTACCTATCAGGATGTCTCTGGTTGGGGGGGCACATTACCTCTCAGGATGTCTCTGGTTGGGGGGGGGCACATTACCTATCAGGATGTCTCTGGTTGGGGGGGGGGGCACATTACCTCTCAGGATGTCTCTGGTTGGGGGGGGGGCACATTACCTCTCAGGATGTCTCTGGTTGGGGGGGCACATTACCTATCAGGATGTCTCTGGTTGGGGGGGGGGCACATTACCTATCAGGATGTCTTGGTTGGGGGGGGGGGAACATTACCTATCAGGATGTCTCTGGTTGGGGGGGGCACATTACCTATCAGGATGTCTCTGGTTGGGGGAGGGGGCACATTACCTATCAGGATGTCTCTGGTTGGGGGGGCACATTACCTCTCAGGATGTCTCTGGTTGGGGGGGCACATTACCTATCAGGATGTCTCTGGTTGGGGGGGGGGGCACATTACCTCTCAGGATGTCTCTGGTTGGGGGGGGGCACATTACCTATCAGGATGTCTCTGGTTGGGGGGGGCACATTACCTATCAGGATGTCTCTGGTTGGGGGGGCACATTACCTCTCAGGATGTCTCTGGTTGGGGGGGGGGCACATTACCTATCAGGATGTCTCTGGTTGGGGGGGGGAACATTACCTATCAGGATGTCTCTGGTTGGGGGGGGGGCACATTACCTCTCAGGATGTCTCTGGTTGGGGGGGGGGCACATTACCTATCAGGATGACTCTGGTTGGGGGGGGGGCACATTACCTATCAGGATGTCTCTGGTTGGGGGGGGCACATTACCTATCAGGATGTCTCTGGTTGGGGGGGCACATTACCTATCAGGATGTCTCTGGTTGGGGGGGGGGCACATTACCTATCAGGATGTCTCTGGTTGGGGGGGGGCACATTACCTCTCAGGATGTCTCTGGTTGGGGGGGGGCACATTACCTATCAGGATGTCTCTGGTTGGGGGGGCACATTACCTCTCAGGATGTCTCTGGTTGGGGGGGGCACATTACCTATCAGGATGTCTCTGGTTGGGGGGGGGCACATTACCTCTCAGGATGTCTCTGGTTGGGGGGGGCACATTACCTATCAGGATGTCTCTGGTTGGGGGGGGGCACATTACCTCTCAGGATGTCTCTGGTTGGGGGGGGCACATTACCTATCAGGATGTCTCTGGTTGGGGGGGGGGCACATTACCTCTCAGGATGTCTCTGGTTGGGGGGGGGGCACATTACCTGTCAGGATGTCTCTGGTTGGGGGGGCACATTACCTATCAGGATGTCTCTGGTTGGGGGGGGCACATTACCTATCAGGATGTCTCTGGTTGGGGGGGCACATTACCTATCAGGATGTCTCTGGTTGGGGGGGCACAGAGGGGGAAGTCATTCTGTAATTGCCCCCTCCATCCGACCACAATCATTCCCTCTGCTGTCCAGGCCCCCCTGTTTGCCCGCCCCCCTGTTGCCCGGGCCCCCCTGTTTGCCCGCCCCCCTGTTTGCCCGGGCCCCCCTGTTTGCCCGGGCCCCCCTGTTTGCCCGCCCCCCTGTTTGCCCGGGCCCCCCTGTTTGCCCGCCCCCTTGTTTGCCCGGGCCCTCCTGTTTGCCCGGGCCCCCCTGTTTGCCCGCCCCCCTGTTGCCCGGGCCCCCCTGTTTGCCCGCCCCCCTGTTTGCCTGGGCCCCCCTGTTTGCCCGCCCCCCTGTTTGCCCGGGCCCTCCTGTTTGCCCGGGCCCCCCTGTTTGCCCAGGCCCCCCTGTTTGCCCGGGCCCCCCTGTTTGCCCAGGCCCCCTGTTTGCCCAGGCCCCCCTGTTTGCCCCCCCTATCAGTGACCCTGCCTGTGTGTGAGAATAAATCTCCTCCAATGTAGAGAGTGGAAAATACATTTCATGGTTTATATTTAGGAATGGGGGGGGAGGGGTCCGGAGATTATACATCATAATAAAGGGCCGAGAAACATTGTCTAGCCTCGTACACATAATCGTATTTCCATCGGACATTTCCGTGGCCCAGATTCTGAAAGGGCTTACGACGGCGCAGCACCATGTGCGCCGTCGTAAGTCCTAATCTTGCCCGTCGTATCTATGCGCCTGGTTCTTAGAATCAGTTACGCATAGATATCCATGAGATCCGACGGGCGTAAGTCTCTTACGCTGTCGGATCTTAAATGCAATTTTTTTTTTTGCCGCTAGGTGTCGCCTCCGTCGTTTTCCCGATCGAGTATGCAAATTAGCTAGATACGCGAATTCCCGAACGTACGCGCGGTCGACGCAGTGAAGTTAGGACGTTTACGTTAGATTTGCGACGCGTAAAGTTGCCCCTGCTATATGAGGCGCAGCCAATGTTAAGTATGGCCATCGTTCCCGCGTCGAAATTTACGTCGTTTGCGTAAGTCGTCCGTGAATGGGGCTGGACGCCATTTACATTCCTGTCAAAACCAATGCAGTACTTGTGACGTCATTTAGCGCAATGCACGTCGGGAAATTTTAGGGACGGCGCATGCGCAGTACGTTCGGCGCGGGAACGCACCTAATTTAAATGATCCACGCCCCCTACCCGGCTCATTTGAATTAGGCGGGCTTGCGCCGGGGGATTTACGATACGCCGCCGCAACTTTACAGGCAAGTTCTTTGTGAATAAAGCACTTGCCCTTAAAACTTGCGGCGGCGTAACGTAAATCAGATACGTTACGCCGCCGCAGAGATGCGGCGATCTACGAGAATCTGCCCCGTGGATTTTGTGTGAGGGCGCCGCCGGCCGTGAACTTCTTCTGCAGACGGCAGAACTTTTCCAGCCAACAAACACAAAACCACCACCTGGTTCTTCTGCTCTTTAGCGCCACCCTGTGGGCAAAGTCTGCTAATGTTGTCTGATGGTGAGCATTGGTTCGGAATATCCGATCGTGTGTGCGGGCCTTTAGAGTGTAAGCTCCTGGGGGCAGGGACTGATGGGAGTGTATAATATGATGGCGGCGATATATATAATACCGGAAATAAATGTGGTTGAAGGTTCTTCACAAAGATATATTGTAAATGATTTTACTTTTATCGGTTGTATCATTATATTGGAGTATTATATACAGTATAGAGGTATATTATTCTATGATGAGGGGTGTTATTATATATAGGAGCATTATACAATATATATAGGTGGTATATAGTATAGGACTATTATATATTATATAGCTCTTTGTCTGGATTCCCCGGTCTGGCTGTATATATGATTATATTGGGGGGTGTATATATATATATTATTCAGGGTATCTATTATAGGGTGTATATAGTATATATTATGGGGTGTATTATCATAGTATTGGACCATTATGTAATATATGATCTATCTTGGTCTGGATTCCTCGGTCTGGCTGTGTATATAATAATATTGGGGTATACAGTGTATATTATGGGGGGTATATATTGTGGGGGTAAATATTATTATAGTATCGGACCATTATATAATATGTTATCTCCCTTTGTCTGGATTCCTCGGTCTGGCTGTGTATATAATAATATTGGGGTATATAATATGGGGGGTATATAATATGGGGGGTATATATTGTGGGGTATATAGTATATATTATGGGGGGTATATATTATTATCGGACCATTATATAATAGATCTCCCTTTGTCTGGATTCCTCGGTCTGGCTGTGTATATAATAATATTGGGGTATATAATATGGGGGGTATATAATATGGGGGGTATATATTGTGGGGTATATAGTATATATTATGGGGGGTATATATTATTATCGGACCATTATATAATAGATCTCCCTTTGTCTGGATTCCTCGGTCTGGCTGTATATAATAATATTGGGGTATATAATATGGGGGGTATATATTGTGGGGTATATAGTATATATTATGGGGGGTCTGTCAGTATATATTATGGGGGTATATCATATTGGGGTATATATTGTGGGGTATATAGTATATATAATATGGGGGGTACGTATATATTATTATAGTATCGGACCATTATATAACACATGTTATCTCCCTTTGTCTGGATTCCTCGGTCTGGCTGTGTATATAATAATATTGGGGTATATAATATGGGGGGTATATATTGTGGGGTATATAGTATATATTATGGGGGGTATATATTATTATAGTATCGGACATTATATAATAGATCTCCCTTTGTCTGATTCCTCGGTCTGGCTGTGTATATGATTATATTGGGGTATATATTATGGGGGGTATATATTGTGGGGTATATAGTATATATAATATGGGAGTATATATTATTATCGGACCATTATATAATAGATCTCCCTTTGTCTGAATTCCTCGGTCTGGCGCGCCCTCTGCTGGCCGCGGTCGGGATCGCCGCTCACCGGCTCTTCGGATCTCATTCACCTCCCGGTTGTCTCTCCGGCGGAATCGCCGGTCTTCTCTCTCGCTGTGGCCGGGCCGGATCGGAGCTGATCTGCGGGACTTGCGGTATTTCCGGGGCCCCTGATGGAGGTATGAGGGGCCCCCCAGCCTTGTAGTGGTGCAGCCCCCCCCTCCCCCACCCTGGTGATTGGCAGGGGCAGATGTTCAGCTGGGTTCTGGTTGCATTGCCTTGCACCCCTAGCATGGCATAGTCATGTTGTCCAGGAAGGGACTCATCCCCGAGGAATATGTTCTCACCACCCGCCTGGCCGAGGACGTCAATGAGCCGCGGTACAAAGCCAAGGAACGGCGGGCGCGATTCGTGGCCAAGAATGGCGCCTGCAATGTGGCCCACAAGAACATCCGGGAGCAGGGCCGCTTCCTGATGGACGTCTTCACCACGGTGGTGGACCTGAAGTGGCACTACACCCTCCTGATCTTCACCATGTCCTTCCTCTGCACCTGGCTCCTCTTCGGCATGATGTGGTGGCTCATCGCCTTCGCCCATGGCGACTTAGACAACAACCCCGAGGACTTTGTGCCATGTGTGACCAGCGTCCAATCCTTCACCGCCGCCTTCCTCTTCTCCATCGAAGTGCAGGTCACCATCGGCTTTGGCGGGCGAATGATAACGGAGGAATGCCCCGTCGCCATCTTGGTCCTCATCATCCAGAACATCGTTGGGTTGGTCATCAACGCCATCATGTTGGGTTGTATCTTCATGAAGACGGCGCAGGCCCATCGCCGGGCCGAGACCCTCATCTTCAGCAAACACGCCGTGATCGGCCTGAGGAACGGTAAACTTTGCTTCATGTTCCGGGTGGGCGACCTGAGGAAGAGTATGATCATCAGCGCCACCATCCACATGCAGGTGGTCCGCAAGTCCAGCAGCCTGGAAGGCGAAGTTCTGCCCCTCGACCAGATCGATATCCAGATGGAGAATCCCGTCGGCACCAACGGGATCTTCCTGGTGTCCCCGCTTATCATCTGTCACATCATCACCAAGGACAGTCCCCTCTACGACATTTCATCCTCCGACCTCAACCACCACCAGGACCTGGAGATCGTCGTCATCCTAGAAGGGGTGGTGGAGACCACCGGCATCACCACCCAAGCCAGAACGTCCTACCTGGCCGACGAGATCCTCTGGGGCCGGCGTTTTGTCCCCGTTGTGGCCGAGGAAGACGGGAGGTACTCCGTGGACTATTCCAAGTTTGGTAACACGGTGAAAACGCCGACGCCGAATTGTACGGCCAGACAGCTGGACGAGGATCGCAGCAAACTGGACAGCATCTCCTTCTCCCCGAAAAGCACCGTCCGAAAACGCAATATGACCGTCAAGGTAAAGCCAAAGTTCACTTTGTTTACTGATGAACCCACCTGACCCCGGTGTGACCCCTACGGGACGGGATCCAGGGGCCCCCGGGGGCCAATATTATTCTATGCAGTACTGGGCGCCCCTCTGCCGGGATGAAGAGGGTCGAATGTTTTTATAGATAAGAAACGCTTTGCTGGTTTTATAATATTTTATCCTTTTTTTATGTTTATTCCACTTTTTAAGCTGCACAGAAAGACGGACGCAGAAAACTCCCGAAGTCTTAAAGAGCCCCCCGCATGTGAAGGTGCGGCGGGGCCCCCAGCTTGTGAAGGTGCGGCGGGGCCCCCAGCTTGTGAAGGTGCGGCGGAGCCCCCCGCTTGTGACGGCGCGGCGTGGGGTGATTGTGTGACCGCACGTGGTAGATAATAAAACGAGGTCTTGCTCTAATCATCTCATTAGTTCTCTTCATTATCTGATCAATTATTGGTAACCGTATAGAATATTGATTATTGTGTCTTCTCATTGCCCTCCGATCACTTTCCTCACAAGAGGTTCTGCAGCAGCTGATCAGGTATTGGCTCTCTGTCTATAGAATGTCGGGGGGGGGGGGGTTGTTGAGTTTTTGGGGTAATTTGTGGTAAAATGAAAAATATAAAAAAAAAAGTCTTCACCCCCCCCTCGTGTCAGAGAGCGACCGTCCAATGAGAACGCAGCGATCTCTGCGCACAAATAGAACAATAAGAAGAACTTTTACATGATACAAAATATTCCCCTTTGTATGAGGCGCTTAGAAATATATATTATATATACTGTACACAGATATTCCCACTCTATGAGCTCCGTATATAGTGTATATATATATACTGTACACAGATATGTATGAGGTCCGTATATATAAAGTGTATAGTGTGTGTGTGTGTGTATATATTATATTATATATACTGTACACAGATATTCCCATTCTATGAGCTCCGTATACATACAGCTGTATATATTATATACTGTACACAGATATGTATGAGGTCTGTGTATATAGAGTGTATAGTGTGTGTGTGTATATATATATATAGTGTGTATATATATATATAGAGTGTATAGTGTGTGTGTATATATATATATAGAGTGTATAGTGTGTGTGTGTATATATATATATAGAGTGTATAGTGTGTGTATATATTATATATACTGTACACAGATATTCCCATTCTATGAGCTCCGTATACATACAGCTGTATATATTATATACTGTACACAGATATGTATGAGGTCTGTGTATATAGAGTGTATAGTGTGTGTGTGTATATATATATATAGTGTGTATATATATATATAGAGTGTATAGTGTGTGTGTATATATATATATAGAGTGTATAGTGTGTGTGTGTATATATATATATAGAGTGTATAGTGTGTGTATATATTATATATACTGTACACAGATATTCCCATTCTATGAGGTCCATATACATACAGCTGTATATATTATATACTGTACACAGGTATGTATGAGCTCCGTGTATATAAAGTGTATAGTGTGTGTATATATATATATATAGAGTGTATAGTGTGTGTGTGTATATATATATAAAGTGTATGTGTGTGTATATAAAGTGTATAGTGTGTGTATATATATATAGAGTGTATATAGAGTATATATTATATATAATGTACACATTGGGGGGTCATTGGAAGTCGCTGTACTGAATGGATACAAAATCTTTCTGTTGTCTGTATTCAGGATATTGATGTTTATAAATATATATTATTGGGGCCGAAACAACGAATTGATTATGAAATGAATTGATTACTATTTTCATAATCGATCAATCGGCCGGTAACATGGGGGGGGGGGGGGGATTAAAAAGAAAATGATCCCTTTATAAAAGAAAAAGAACAAATAATCTCCACTGATAATATTACATTCGCTGAAGGGAAGAACTTTGAGTGAAATTTTCGGTCACTTGGAACGTTTTGCTGTAAAATGGATGAGAATTCGTCTCACCGGGAAATTTTCTGTCATTTCTAAACTTCCCGTCGCTGCGGAAGAAAACGAACGTCGATTTGCCCCCCGCTGATGATTAGAAAACAAACATTTCTTTTCAATGTTTTTATTGAGATTTTATAGATAAAAATCCAATAAATAATATTTGTGATGAAGGAGATGTTGAGTTGTACATCCAAAGAAGATCTGTTAATGACCTTTTATTAAAACCAAGACAAATATATTTTATAATATCGCAACATTTTCTGTAGATATATTTCTCATGTTATTGTGTAAAACTTTATATATTTATATTTATTTATAAACAAACAGGTGAAAGTGTGAAGATCACATACAAAGGAAATGTTTTGTCTGTAGAAGTTGTTACTATTTCTGTGCAGCGACCTCCGCCAACCCCTCCCCCCCCTTCTCCTATATATATATATACTATATTACCAAAAGTATTGGGACGCCGGCCTTTACACGCACATGAACTTTAATGACCCCCCAGTCTTACGGCGGCCATACACGGTTCGAATTTCACTAATTTTCGTACAATTTTCACACCTTTAGTGGGGCGGAGGCAACAGACGATTTTCGTGCGGCAATCAAATTTGAGGAATCGGTCATGTTGGAAATTTTTGGAAAAACAAACGATTTTCTGATCAATGATGGGAGAATCGTGCGAGAAATGTAATAGAAAAAAAAATGCGCATGTGCAGGAAATATATTCCCGGAGAGAAAAGGAAATTCCCGGAGAGAAAAGGAAATTCCCGGCCACGAAAATTCTCTTCTGTAGCAACATGAAGGCTTTTGGTCGGCCGAATGGAAAATCAATGGCGGCGTCACCAGATCACAAAAAAAAAAACGTCTGATTTTGAAAAGAAAATTTGTTCGAAATTCGACCCGTGTACGGCCTGCATAAGGCCCCTTTCACACTGGGGCGGGAGGCGCGGTTAGCGGTATAGCGGCGCTAAAAATAGTGGCGCCAAACTGTCGGATTTGCTGCGGGATTCGGCTGCTAGCGGTGCGGTATTAACCCCCATTAGCGGCTGATAAAGGGTTAATACCGTCTCTGCAGAGGCGCATTGCGGGCGGTATTGCCGCGGTTTGGGAAGGAACAGTGAAGGAGCGGAGGAGGGGTATACTCACCGCTCCAAAGATGCTGCTTGTTGGAGATTTTTTTCTCTCCCGCCAGCGCATCGCCTCCGTGTGAAAGCCCTCGGGGGTATCACATTGAGTCTGCAGCGCAGGAGTATTTCAGGCGCTATTTTCAGCGCTGTACCGCCTGAAAAACTCCTCAGTGTGAAAGGGGCCTAAGTTTGGAGAGTTCAATATTGAGTTGGCTCCGCCCTTTGCAGCAATAACACCTTCACCTCTTCTGGGAAGGCCGCCCACAAGGTTTAGGGGTGTGTCTATGGGAATGTTTCTTCCAGAAGAGTATTTGTGAGGTCAGGCGCTGATGTTGGATGAGAAGGCCTGACTCACAGTCTCCGTTCGAATTTATCCCAAAGGTGTTCTATGGGGTTGAGGTCAGGACTCTGTGCGGGCCAATCAAGTTCCTTAACCCCAAACTCGCTCATCCTTGCTTTGTGCACAGGTGCAAGAAGAAAGGTAACAGCGCTCTCTGCAGGGACAACCCAATCCATACACCGGATCCACTCACAGGTGCCGAGGCTCCATGTGTCCCAACACCCCCCCCAATGCAACCGTAGTAAGAAGAGCCGGCAAGACTAGTCCTTGAAGTGTCATTTATTGGTACATCAGAGTGACAATAAAACACTAATGCTGACGGGTTTCGGCAATAGCCTTAGTTGTACCTATGACTAAGGCTATTGCCGAAACCCGTCAGCGTTATTGACAGTATAGTGTATATGCAGTGAGGAGATGATGTGCTGTAATCTTTAGCAACCAGTCAGTGAGCAGTATTACTGTACAGTAATCTCTAGCAACCAATCAACAAGAAGAAATCATGTGCTGTAACCTCTAGCAACCAGTCAGTAAGTGGTAATGATGATGTGCTGTAACCTCCGGCAACCAATCGCAATCACTGTTTGATCTGATATTTATTGTATGTCTCAGAGCCGGTGGAGAGCAAAATTGTATGGAGGGGGAGGGGCCAAGATTTTTTGCCCAGGGTCCAATCATCATTAAAGACGGCCCTGTAGGACACTGTAGTATATATATATATATATAGGATCGGCCTCGGCGTGGGCCGACATCGCGGGCGACTAGGACAGGTAAGTGTCCTTATTAAAAGTCAGCAGCTCCAGTGTTCTTTTTACCGGACCTCCGGACTAAGACTGGGGGGTCATTAAAGTTCATGTGTGTGTAAAGGCCGGCGTCCCAATACTTTTGGTGATATAGTGTATATATATAGGAGGGGGAGGGGTATATATATATATATATATAGGAGGGGGAGGGGTATATATATATATATAGGAGGGGGGAGGGGTATATATATATATATATAGGAGGGGGAGGGGTATATATATATATATAGGAGGGGGGAGGGGTTGGCGGAGGTCGCTGCACAGAAATAGTAAGAACTTCTACATGGAGACAAAACATTTCCTCTCTGTGATCTCCACACTTCCTGGGCCAGATTCACGTAGCGCAGTGGATCTATAGATCCGCTCGATCTACGTGAATTAAGATCCGCTCCCGCAAGTTTAGGAGGCAAGTGGCTAATTCACAAACCACTTACCTCCAAACTTGCGACGGCGGATCCTAACTCCCCCGGCGGAATTCAAATTCCGCGGCTAGGGGAGTGTCATATTTAAATCAGGCGCGTTCCCGCGCCGATTTAAATACGCATGCGTCGTCCGGGGAATTTCCCGGCGTGCATTGCTCCCACTGACGTCAATAGGACGTCAGTGGTTGCGACGTGAGCGGGACTTGCGACGCGTGTGTTCGTGAATCGGCGTACGCAAACGACGTAGGAAATTTCAAATTCGACGCGGGAACGCCGGCTATACTTAACATTGGCTGCGCCTGATAAAAGAAAGGGGTAAGTATACGACGGGAAAACCGCTACGGAAACGACGTAAGAACACTGCGACGGGTCCGCGTACGTTCGTGAATTTAGCGTATCTCGCTGATTTACATATTATTCAGTGTAAATCAGCGGGAACGCCCCCGGCGCCATTTTTTAATTTAAAATAAGATCCGACAGTGTAACACAGTGTAACACTGTCGGATCTCAGCCCTATCTATGCGTAACTGATTCTATGAACCAGGCGCATAGATAGGACCAGTGTAAGTCAGAGATACGATGGGGGATCAGGAGATAATACACCGGAGTATCTCTTTGTGAATCTGGCCCCCTGTTTATAAATATATATTGGAGTCGGGCGATTTTTTTTATAAAAAAACGAATTTTTTTTTTTTTTTGATGGACGCGGCACCGGTCCTGAGGAGCTGCAGGAGGTTTTAGGCGACGCCGCGGCCTAGTCCATGACGGCCGGCCTCGCGACCCTTCTTAGCGCCGGTCCTGGGGAAAAGAAAAATCGAAAAGATGGATTTCTGGATAATATGAATCAATTTGACCCAAAACTCGATTTTTATCCCCCAGCCCCAATATATATATATACACATGGGGGAGGGGTGGGGGCGGAGCTCGCTGTACAGGAATAATAATCACACAAACATGGAATTCGGATGTCGGAGGTCATGTGACCCGCAGAGGATGTATCTAAAGCATTTTGTATGAAGTTGTGTCTTTTGTCCCATTGGGGGGCGGGGGAGGGGATTTCCCTTCACTTCCTGTCTTGGAGACACAACAGGAAGTCAGAGGAAATTCCCTCTTTTATTTTGTTTACAAACGTTTCTATTGGGAGAAGTTTTACACAATAACATGAGAAGAAACACAGAAATCCATCTACAGATAAAATATTACAGAATATAGAAAAGATCCGCCGCTTCTCAGCCAAGAATCAGAAAATAACAAGACAGAGGAGGAAATACGAGGAATACGTTACGCCGCCGGAAAATAGGGCGCAAGTTCCCGTATGCAGAAAGAACTTGCGCCCTAAGTTACAGCGGCATAACGTCTGTGTCGGCGTAAGCCCGTCTAATTCAAATGGGGATGATGTGGGCGTGTTTTATTTAAATGAATGGTGACCCCGCGTATTTTACCTTTTTTTACGAACGGCGCCTGCTCGAAATTACGCCGCAAGTCGTCAATGCTTTCAACGTGAACGTAAATTACATCCAGTCCTATTCGCGAACGACTTACGCAAACAACGTAAAATTTTGAAAACTCGACGCGGGAACGACGGCCATACTTAACATAGGATACGCCTCATAGACCCAGGGGTAACTTTACGCCGAAAAAAGCCGAACGCAAACGACGTAAAAAAAATGCGCCGGGCGGACGTACGTTTCTGAATCGGCGTATCTACCTAATTAGCATATTCCTCACGTAACTATACGGAAGCGCCACCTAGCGGCCAGCGTAAATATGCAGCCTAAGATACGACGGTGTAAGAGACTTACGCTGGTCGGATCTTAGGGAAATCTATGCGTAACTGATTCTACGAATCAGGCGCAGAGATACGACCGACAGAACTCAGAGTTACGACGGCGTATCTCTTTTCTGAATCCGGGCCAAGGAAAATAGCAAACAGACTTTACTTGCACCTGATTGGATGATAGAAATCAGCAGAGCTTCCCCTCCGATCCGCAGGGACTGAACTCGTAGTTCACAATGGATTTCCTTTTAGTAAATCTCCCCCACAGAGTGACGAGGATCTGGAATGTCTCTAAATAACAGACATTGTGTGTCGGGTCTGAGAGAAGAACTCCGGACACAACTTTGTTTTCACTTTGGATGGAGTAATGGGGGGTTAGGACCCCGGTCAGATGTTTTATTTGTCATCTGTGTCCCACTGGGGGAGATTTCCCTTCACTTCCTGTCCCAAAACCAAACAGGAAGTGAGGAAATCCCAGCAAATGAAAGGAGTCCCTTGGGGTCCCCCGTTTCTTCTCTATTCCTTCTCTGGGGACACCCGGAAATGTGTGATTTTCACTCTCAGTGATAGTGGGGGGGAGGGGAATCTCCCTAACGGGACAGGGGGTCTCATCCCTCCCCTCCCCCTCCATCCAACACTAGAAATAAAGATTTGTCTTCAGTTCTATAATAATCTGATCATAGATGGAGAATCGAGTTGGTGGATCGATCGTTCGATCTTCATAGGATTTCCGAGATTTCTGTCTCCAGATACAAATATTGGAAATGTTCTCTTTGTTTGTCGCCCAATCACTGGAAGCGAAACATTTCCACTGAAATGCGGATGAGAAGTCGGGGCGATAGAAATCGATCGGAAAAATTATGAAAATGATCGGAAAATGTTGGATGCAACGATTGGCCATGGAATGTGATAATAGAAATACTCGGTACAGGTGAGATCACCCCTCCCCCCCCCATTATTATTATTATTATTATTATACGGGATTTATATTATTATTATTATTATTATACAGGATTTATATTATTATTATTATTATTATACATAATTTATATTATTATTATTATTATTATACGGGATTTATATTATTATTATTATTATTATACAGGATTTATATTATTATTATTATTATTATACATAATTTATATTATTATTATTATTATTATACGGGATTTATATTATTATTATTATTATACGGGATTTATATTATTATTATTATACAGGATTTATATTATTATTATTATTATTATACGGGATTTATATTATTATTATTATTATTATTATTATTATTATTATTATTATTATACGGGATTTATATTATTATTATTATTATTATTATTATACGGGATTTATATTATTATTATTATTATACAGGATTTATATTATTATTATTATTATTATTATTATTATTATTATTATTATTATACGGGATTTATATTATTATTATTATTATTATTATTATTATACAGGATTTATATTATTATTATTATACAGGATTTATATTATTATTATTATTATTATTATTATTATTATTATTATTATTATACGGGATTTATATTATTATTATTATTATTATTATTATTATTATTATTATTATAAGGGATTTATATTATTATTATTATTATTATACGGGATTTATATTATTATTATTATTATACGGGATTTATATTATTATTATTATTATTATTATTATTATTATTATTATTATTATTATACGGGATTTATATTATTATTATTATTATTATACAGGATTTATATTATTATTATTATTATTATTATTATTATTATTATTATACGGGATTTATATTATTATTATTATTATTATTATACAGGATTTATATTATTATTATTATTATTATTATTATTATTATACGGGATTTATATTATTATTATTATTATTATACGGGATTTATATTATTATTATTATTATTATTATTATTATTATACGGGATTTATATTATTATTATTATTATTATTATTATTATTATTATTATTATTATACGGGATTTATATTATTATTATTATTATTATACAGGATTTATATTATTATTATTATTATTATTATTATTATACGGGATTTATATTATTATTATTATTATTATTATTATTATACGGGATTTATATTATTATTATTATTATTATTATTATTATACAGGATTTATATTATTATTATTATTATTATACGGGATTTATATTATTATTATTATTATTATACGGGATTTATACTATTATTATTATTATTATTATTATTATACGGGATTTATATTATTATTATTATTATTATTATTATTATACGGGATTTATATTATTATTATTATTATTATTATTATACGGGATTTATATTATTATTATTATTATTATTATTATACGGGATTTATATTATTATTATTATTATTATTATTATACGGGATTTATATTATTATTATTATTATTATACGGGATTTATATTATTATTATTATTATTATTATTATTATTATTATTATACGGGATTTATATTATTATTATTATTATTATTATTATTATACGGGATTTATATTATTATTATTATTATTATTATTATTATTATTATACGGGATTTATATTATTATTATTATTATACGGGATTTATTTGGTGCCAACAGTTTGCTCGGCTCTTTACAATGTAGAGGGGGAGGGGATTCCATACAGGAGGAATCGGAGGGCTCTGATCCGGAGAGCTGACAATCTAGTCCAGAGGTCCTCCCCTCCTGTCCTCGGGACCCAGTAACAGGCCAGGTTTTCAGGATAAGGTGATCTCATTCGCTGCTCAGCGATCGCATCTCTCCGAGGTAATACATGAATCCTGGCCTGTTAGTGGCCCCGAGGACGGGGGGGGGGGGGGGGGGGTTGATGACCTAGGTGATCTAGGAGATGTATGGAGAAGTCTTCCTCTGAGTCCCCAGTTGGCCTCA
This sequence comes from Rana temporaria, assembly GCF_905171775.1. NCBI lineage: Eukaryota > Metazoa > Chordata > Amphibia > Anura > Ranidae > Rana > Rana temporaria. Next base: position 361,306 of record NW_024404490.1, on the reverse strand, counting down.
CTTCCTGTTTTGGGGAGAGGGAGTCACCAGGACAGGAAGTGAGGAGAAATCTCTCAGGAGGGGACACAGACAAATACAAAGATCCCAACAAAGATCCCAACACTCCCCAAGAGAGAAATAACGGTCGGGTTGGAGTTAGACTTGCCACCTTTTCTTCGAGCCAAACCCGAACACTTTAGCGGCACAGGGCACGTTTTTTCCCGTAGTACACACAATAGGATAATAATAATAATAATAATAATAATGTGTCCGGGTTTCAGGCAGACTGAAACCCGGACACAAGATCTCAAACCCGAACTGTCCGGGTGATTCCTGGACAGGTGGCAACCCTAGGTGGAGTTCTACTTTAAATGAGAAACACTTGAGGGGGTGTATATACTTCCAGAGCCTGCACAGAGGGAAGGAGAGGTCTCTATGTACTATGGGGGGGGGGGGTCTGAGGACTATGGGGGGAAGGGGAGGTCTCTATCTACTATGGTGGGTCTGAGTACTATAGGGGGGGTATCTATGTAGTATGGGGGGGGGGGTCGGAGGACTATGGTAGGAGGGGGATGTATCTATGTACTATGGGGGGGGGATGTATCTATGTACTATGGGGGGGGGGTGTATCTATGTACTATGGGGGGGGGGATGTATCTATGTACTATGGGGGGGGGGATGTACTAGGGGGGGGGGGGTATCTATGTACTATGGGGGGGGGGTGTATCTATGTACTATGGGGGGGGGGATGTATCTATGTACTATGGGGGGGGGTGTATCTATGTACTATGGGGGGGGTATCTATGTACTATGGGGGGGGGGATGTATCTATGTACTATGGGGGGGGGATGTATCTATGTACTATGGGGGGGGGTGTATCTATGTACTATGGGGGGGGGTGTATCTATGTACTATGGGGGGGGGATGTATCTATGTACTATGGGGGGGGGTGTATCTATGTACTATGGGGGGGGGGGTGTATCTATGTACTATGGGGGGGGGGATGTACTATGGGGGGGGGTGTATCTATGTACTATGGGGGGGGGGTGTATCTATGTACTATGGGGGGGGGGATGTATCTATGTACTATGGGGGGGGGGGGATGTACTATGGGGGGGTGGTGTATCTATGTACTAGGGGGGGGTGTATCTATGTACTATGGGGGGGGGGTGTATCTATGTACTATGGGGGGGGATGTATCTATGTACTATGGGGGGGGAGGGGATGATATGGGGGGGTCTGAGGACTATGGGGTGGTCTGGGCACTATGGGGGGGTCTGAGTACTATGGGGGGGTCGGAGGACTATGGGGGGGTCTGAGCACTATGGGGGGGTCTGAGTACTATGGGGGGGTCGGAGGACTATGGGGGGGTCTGAGCACTATGGGGGGGTCTGAGGACTATAGGGGGATGTGTCTATGTACTATGGGGGGGGCTCTATGTACTATGGGGGGGGCTCTATGTACTATGGGGGGATGGGGATGATATGGGGGGGTCTGAGGACTATGGGGGGGTCTGGGCACTATGGGGGGGTCTGAGTACTATGGGGGGGTCGGAGGACTATGGGGGGGTCTGGGCACTATGGGGGGGTCTGAGGACTATGGGGGGGTCGGAGGACTATGGGGGGTCTGAGCACTATGGGGGGGGGTCTGAGGACTATAGGGGGGGTCTCTATGTACTATGGGGGGGGGGAGGGGATGTATCTATGTACTATGGGGGGGGAGGGGATGTATCTATGTACTATGGGGGGGGATGTATCTATGTACTATGGGGGGGGGATGTATCTATGTACTAGGGGGGGGGTGTATCTATGTACTATGGGGGGGGGGAGGGGATGATATGGGGGGGTCTGAGGACTATGGGGGGGTCTGGGCACTATGGGGGGTCTCTATGTACTATGGGGGGGTCTGAGTACTATGGGGGGGTCTGAGTACTATGGGGGGTCTCTATGTAGTATGGGGGGGGATGTATCTATGTACTATGGGGGGGGAGGGGATGATATGGGGGGGTCTGAGGACTATGGGGTGGTCTGGGCACTATGGGGGGTCTGAGTACTATGGGGGGGTCGGAGGACTATGGGGGGGTCTGAGCACTATGGGGGGGTCTGAGGACTATAGGGGGATGTATCTATGTACTATGGGGGGGGGGATGTGTCTATGTACTATGGGGGGGGCTCTATGTACTATGGGGGGATGGGGATGATATGGGGGGGTCTGAGGACTATGGGGGGGTCTGGGCACTATGGGGGGGTCTGAGTACTATGGGGGGGTCGGAGGACTATGGGGGGGTCTGGGCACTATGGGTGGGTCTGAGGACTATGGGGGGGTCGGAGGACTATGGGGGGGTCTGAGGACTATGGGGGGGTCTGGGCACTATGGGGGGGTCTGAGGACTATGGGGGGGTCGGAGGACTATGGGGGGGTCTGGGCACTATGGGTGGGTCTGAGGACTATGGGGGGGTCGGAGGACTATGGGGGGGTCTGGGCACTATGGGGGGGTCTGAGGACTATGGGGGGGTCGGAGGACTATGGGGGGGTCTGAGGACTATAGGGGGGGTCTCTATGTACTATGGGGGGGTCTCTATGTACTATGGGGGGGGGGGAGGGGATGTATCTATGTACTATGGGGGGGAGGGGATGTATCTATGTACTATGGGGGGGATGTATCTATGTACTATGGGGGGGGAGGGGATGTATCTATGTACTATGGGGGGGGAGGGGATGTATCTATGTACTATGGGGGGGTCTGAGCACTATGGGGGGGTCTGAGCACTATGGGGGGAGGGATGTATCTATGTACTATGGGGGGGGAGGGGATGTATCTATGCACTATGGGGGGGTCTGAGTACTATGGGGGGGGGGGGTCGGAGGACTATAGGGGGGTCTGAGCACTATGGGGGGGGGGGTCGGAGGACTATAGGGGGGTCTGAGCACTATGGGGGGGTCTGAGGACTATAGGGGGGTCTCTATGTACTATGGGGGGGGAGGGGATGATATTTCGGAGGTCGGAGACGTTTGTCTGAGTCGCAGAATCTGATCTTCATCTATAAAAAGACTCCGGAGGAACGTGGGGGGGGGATGGGGGGGTATCACATGGAAGGTGATGAGAGCTTCAAGAGGGGAGACGTGATCCTCCGCATGGAGAATGTCTGAGTGTGCAGGGGGGGGGAGGAGGGCTGTGATTGGCTGTCACGGGACACGGACAGTACCGATGATCTCATCCAGCGAAGGTTTTCTGAGTCTCTTCTGTTTATCTTATATATAAAATTCTAGGTGTGAATATTAAATCTTTTTGAATGTCTTCAGCAGTCAATGTTACTGAAACCTCTTCAAGTTTTGGGGTTCCCCAATCACAGGCAACCATGGCAACAGTACTGTGGGTCCAGCATCTCCGGGTTCCCATCCCCCGGCTCAGTGGGAGGAGTTCTGGGGTCTCCGACCAGCACTGATCATGGCAGTCAGACGCCTCCGCTTAGTAACCACTTCACCGACCCACCGACCATCGTCATCCAATGGAGATCCTCCGAGAGCAAATCACAGAGAAGAGCCAATCACAGCAATACAGTGACATGAAATCTGAACAAAGAACATCCCTCTGTAGTGTGTACTTGTCTCAGTCCAGAGCACTGAGTGTCATTTGTCTGCTATCTGCATGAGACTCCTCCTCTTCCTTCCCCTAATTCCTCTGCTATCAGCATGAGACTCCTCCTCTTCCTTCCCCTAATTCCTCTGCTATCAGCGTGAGACTCCTCCCCTTCCTTCCCCTCCTTCATCTGCTATCAGCATGAGACTCCTCCCCTTCCTTTATCCCCCTCCTTCCTATGCTATCAGTATGAGTCCCCTCCTCCTCCTCCTTCCCCTCCCCCTCCTTCCTTTGCAATCGGCATGAGACTCCTCCCCCTTCCTCACTTCCGACTCCTCCCCCCTCCTTCCTCTGCTATCTGTAAGAGTCACCTCTGACAAGTTTTCCTGACACCAAGAGATAAATGGTGACAGGGGAGGGAGCTCCAGCACACATCCTGTGATTGACAGCCTCAGCTGTGTTGCTGTATGAAAGGGGGTGTGTCCCTTCCCTCCAATCAGCTCTCGCTGAGTTTTGCAGAGTAACTTCAGCTCCCCACCTCCTTTTTTCCGGAAAGCTCAGACAAGCTGTATAAATTCTGCACTTGAACGCCTGTAGAGAAGAGAAGACTGCAGATAAACATGTACAACTTATGTAGGAGGATTTCTCTGTCTATCACCTGAGGCCGGTCACTACACTGGGAATATGGTGGGGTTACATCCACTTTACCTGGAGTGACGTGTGGGGGAGGCCCTGGCAGGTCACATTTTATGTCTGTGTCCCCGCTGGGGAGATTCCCCTCTGATTGTCCCTAGAAGTGGGGTATCGGGGATTGTCCCTAGAAGTGGGGTACCGGGGATTGTCCCTAGAAGTGGGGTACCGGGGATTGTCCCTAGAAGTGGGGTACCGGGGATTGTCCCTAGAAGTGGGGTACCGGGGATTGTCCCTAGAAGTAGGGTATCGGGGATTGTCCCTAGAAGTGGGGTACCGGGGATTGTCCCTAGAAGTGGGGTACCGGGGATTGTCCCTAGAAGTGGGGTACCGGGGATTGTCCCTAGAAGTGGGGTACCGGGGGTATATTATGGGGATCCCGCTTCCAGCAACAACTTGGAGAGTTGGGAAAATTTCGCATTACTGATGTTTCTTTTTCGTGCATCGCGGGACACAGAGGTCCATAGTAATTCCTATGTGGGTTATACGCCACCTACAGGTGATGGACACTGGTACACCCAAGACAGGAAGACCCTCCCCTATATAACCCCTCCCATACTGGGAGTACCTCCGTTTTTTCACCAGTGTCTAAGGTGTGGATTCGGCAGGTTGTAATTCAGGCTTATGGTTTAAAAGGTCGATTTCCACCTTTTCATGTTAAAGCGCACTCTACCAGGGCAGTCAGTGCTTCATGGGCAGTGCATCACCAGACTCAGATCTGCAAGGCCGCAATCTGGTCTTCAGTCCGTACATTCACTGAATTCGGTCAGAAGGCAGGAGGATATCGCCTTTGGGCGCAGTGTAGATCCTCATGTCTGATGGCGGCCTGCCTTGATTGTGCATGCTCAGAATCAAGTATGCAGCCCAAAGCAGTGGCGGTGTGTCCATAGAGGGCGCAAGAGCGCCGCCCCCTCTCTCCTGCACCGCCACTGAATACAATACATGAATCTATGTATTGTCGCTGCCGCCCACTATTCAGATGGCCGGCCCCCTGGCAAGCGCTGGCCATCTGAATAACGGCAGCTGGTTGGCTTTGGAAGTGTCTATCAGCCAACAGCTCTGATAGGCTTTCCGATCACAGCCTGAGGGCTCTAATCGGCTTCCAAATAGTTAACCAGGGGACACAGAGGGAGTTCCTGGCGTCTCAGCCAATCAGGTTCACCGGTTGTGGTTACCGGTAACCTGATTGGCTGAAGTGTCATCGAGGGCGGGGAAGAAGACATCGAGGGATTGTGGAGGAGGATGGCTGATCCCAGAAAGGTAAGTTCCGGGCGCGGGGGAGGGGGCATTTTACAGGGCACAGTGGCGCAAAATTATGGGCACAGTGGTGACAATTGATGGGCATAGTGGCTGCATTTGATGGGCACAGTGAGGCTGCAATTGTTTTTTTTTTTTTTCATTTGTTTTCGCCCCCCAAAAAAATTTGGGCACCAGCCGCCACTGGCCCAAAGGGTCGCACCATTTGAAAGGAACTTCCCCTTTATAGTCCCGTCGTACGTGTTGTACGTCACCGCGATTTGCGCGACCGTTTTTTTCTACGAACGCGGCATCAGAGATCGAATTGCTAAAAATGTGCTTCACCCCCCCCATCCAGAAATGTTTCTCCTTCTTTGCGGGGGGGGGGGGATATTATCCATGGAGGAGGAAGAGCTGCTACAAGAAGACATACAAAGAAAACAAGTAGGAAGGGGATTTTGGGACTTTAAATGAGGTCTATGAGTATAGCACCTCCATCCCTAGTAACGTATGTGAAAAAATAGGGTAGGAAAATGTTTGGGACTTTGAATGAGGCTGCAGACATGGTGCGGGTAGTAAAAAACGTACAGATTTATTGGTCACACATTTGCAAAACACCTATCAACATCCAGAGGTCATGTAAATGAAAAACATACATTTCAAAAATAAATGACATTACCACATATTAGAGCACATAATATGTGCAGATACAATGGGGGTAGCAGAGATACAACAATGCTTGACCGGATGTCACATGATCATCCGCATGGATTAATGAGTGCATAGGGTGAATATATATATGTACAGATGTCAAGGTAACAGTCTAGGCGAATATATAAAGGTAAAAACGACTGGTAAAAGCATGTATAAATATAATCAGATCAATTAGAATATTGTAATAAAGTATATATAGCATCCGTATTGGCCCGACGCGTTTCGTGTGTGTCACACTCTTCAGGGGCAGATGCTTGGCTTATCTAAAAATATATAGAAATTACGGGTAAGGTATAATAAGTCAATAAAGTTTATTTAAACCAGTATAAGGTGGAGACATAGTCCACCTGAAGTACTCACATGGAATAAAAAATAAGTGAATGCGGTATACATGGAGCCACGGCCAAAGGGATATGTCCGTCTCGGGAGCTGAGGCGGCAGTAAAGCGCACACGAGAAGGGGCAGCAAGGAATCCTCCCACAGCAAATAACATAGGGTTGAGCATGTATGGAATATACAGCAAGAGCAAAAACCAATAGAAATAGCCAGCTGGGATCTATAGTAATAACAGACAATTAGTGAATATAAGAGAACGAAAGACAGCCAGCCCAAATAAATGGATAGGTATAATAACCTAGTAGAGGCGTCAAAAATTCCCAGAAAACCAGCAGGTTATCTTGCTGTATATTCCATACATGCTCAACCCTATGTTATTTGCTGTGGGAGGATTCCTTGCTGCCCCTTCTCGTGTGCGCTTTACTGCCGCCTCAGCTCCCGAGACGGACATATCCCTTTGGCCGTGGCTCCATGTATACCGCATTCACTTATTTTTTATTCCATGTGAGTACTTCAGGTGGACTATGTCTCCACCTTATACTGGTTTAAATAAACTTTATTGACTTATTATACCTTACCCGTAATTTCTAGGGTTGTCCCGATACCACTTTTTTAGGACCGAGTACAAGTACCGATACTTTTTTTCATGTAGTCGCCGATACCGATACTTTTTTTAAATGTCATGTGACAGTTTTCAAACCACAATACAGACTAAGGATATTTTCTTTAGAATTATGAAGAACTCTAACTCAAGACATTATAAAAGAATAAAAATGAGTAAAAATGAATAAAAATGTTTTGTTTGCTTGTCACGCAGTAGTAAAAAACTCAAAGAATTTTCATAGAACATGTTGATAAATACAAAAAAAGTATTCTATTCAGGCATCGGGAGCATTTGCGCGAGTACAAGTACTCCCGCAAATACTCGGTATCGGTCCCGATACCGATACTAGTATCGGTATCTGGACAACCCTAGTAATTTCTATATATTTTTAGATAAGCCAAGCATCTGCCCCTGAAGAGTGTGACACACGCGAAACGCGTCGGGCCAATACGGATGCTATATATACTTTATTACAATATTCTAATTGATCTGATTATATTTATACATGCTTTTACCAGTCGTTTTTACCTTTATATATTCGCCTAGACTGTTACCTTGACATCTGTACATATATATATTCACCCTATGCACTCATTAATCCATGCGGATGATCATGTGACATCCGGTCAAGCATTGTTGTATCTCTGCTACCCCCATTGTATCTGCACATATTATGTGCTCTAATATGTGGTAATGTCATTTATTTTTGAAATGTATGTTTTTCATTTACATGACCTCTGGATGTTGAAAGGTGTTTTGCAAATGTGTGACCAATAAATCTGTACGTTTTTTACTACCCGCACCATGTCTGCAGCCTCATTCAAAGTCCCAAACATTTTCCTACCCTATTTTTTCACATACAAAGAAAACAAAAAGAAGAAAATACATTTTAATATTACAGCAACTACAAAAGAGTAAATTATTGAGGATTTTATATTATGGGGGGTGCGGGGGAGGGGTGCTGGGGGGGGGTGGTCTGTCTTCAATGTCCTTTCCAGATTCAATATGTGGGGAAAACAAGTAGATCTCCATGGAAGAGACGGAGAGAACACAAAACATAAAATAGGGCTTTATGAAGATCGGTTATCCATAATAAGGATCGATTCCTCCTCCTCACTACCTGGATGTGACAGAAAAATACAAACCAAACATACAAATACAAACACCATGGAATTCGATCTTTAACTGTTTTATATCCAATTTTTATTATTCAGATATTTTATAGGTTGTGTTGCTTTTTTACAATCATCCACTAGATGTCGCTATTTATTTAGGTTGTCTGGTTGATTAGCGCTGATGGATGTTATTCTAGGAGGAGTCAGCAGATGGCGCTGTTTAGTTAGCATATTATTGTATTATATATGAATGTTTTTTATTGTTGTGTTTTTATACACAAGACGTGGAATTCTCATAGTCATCTTATATATTGGAGTTGCGCTGGTCGAGATTGTTAGGTAAGTAGTTCAACTAGACCCGGGTTTTAAGGACAATTTGAATGTATGGAAAGTCCTCAATGCATTGGCAGTCAGAAACGCGCACAGATGGTATCTCCACGACTGATTTTATTTCTCCTGCGTACTTGTACATAATCAAATCATACAAGAAGGGACGCCCCTGTCCCAGCCAATCATATGTGAGTAATATTCATCACTATTATACAGCGTGCATAGAATACAGCAATCTCATTTCTATTGCAGCTTATCTAATGTTTTCATTCTTCGCCTAAAATGGCAAGATTGTTAGTGTCGCGCCTGTGTACTTTTCACTATCGTCCAATTTAGTGGGATGAGAGAGTTATTTGCTCTCATTCATGTTGATTCAAATTTAAATTGGGCTGTCGCCAGCCCTGGACTGTCCTGTGGGTCAGTCTGTGTTTCAGAGATGCAGTTCCATCTCTGGGTGGCAGGTGGCGCCAGAGGGGTCCAGGCGGAGCCGCTTCTCTCCAGCAGCCAATAAGAGGAGTGTTTCCCTCGCTGTGCATGCTGGGGAGGGGTATTTCTGTGGCAGAGGCCGTTGTTCGGAGTTCTTTGCGGGTTCCTGGTTCGGCACCCACCTTTAGGGTGTGCGCACATCACGGGCCCCGGCGATATGACCTACCAGGCTTTGGCGCATGTGCCACACGGAGTTCCTGACTCTGGGCCCTCATGGTTCGGGGGAACTGATGCTGCCAGGGGCCCCAGTGACTTACTGATTCCCCATCTCCATTGAGAAGCGAGTTGTGCTGTCCGGGGGGGGGGATCGGTCTGAGGAAAACCCGGAGGCAGGTGATCCGGCAGGGCTCAGACGAACCATTGGGGATCTGGGTGACCGGACACTGATAGGTTGTATGACCCAAAGCTGAGAAGTCCACCTGAGGGAGATTCAGGCGAGTTCTAGTCTCGGAGGATTCGCTCCACTGTCTCATGTTCCTGAGTGCTGGGCCTGTGGCAGACGTCTCACTACCAATCCAAATCCTATCAGAGCCGAGTCTGTGGCAGAGACTTGTTCCTTCCCAGAGGTTCCGAGTGGCGCTCCAGGTGCCAGGCCTGTGAGAGGGGTCTGTCCGGGGGCACTACACCCACTCCGGCTGCCAGGCCTGTGAGAGAGGTCTGTCCGGGGGCACTACACCCACTCCGGCTGCCAGGCCTGTGAGAGAGGTCTGTCCGGGGGCACTACACCCACTCCGGCTGCCAGGCCTGTGAGAGAGGTCTGTCCGGGGGCACTTTACCCACTCCGGCTGCCAGGCCTGTGAGAGGGGTCTGTCCGGGGGCACTACACCCACTCCGGCTGCCAGGCCTGTGAGAGGGGTCTGTCCGGGGGCACTTCACCCACTCCGGCTGCCAGGCCTGTGAGAGGGGTCTGTCCGGGGGCACTACACCCACTCCGGCTGCCAGGCCTGTGAGAGAGGTCTGTCCGGGGGCACTTTACCCACTCCGGCTGCCAGGCCTGTGAGAGAGGTCTGTCCGGGGACACTTTACCCACTCCGGCTGCCAGGTAGGGTGCCCACATGTCCCGGATTGCCCGGGACTGTCCCGCAATTGACATGTCTGTCCCTGGTCCCGGGCACCTTCATTCCGGGACAATACTGTGTCCCGGAATGAAATAGAGGACACAGCCACCCCCTACTAACTAGTAACTACATTTCCGCAACTGGTTCCTAGGGCCAGCGCTGCCTGGCGTCTTGCAACCAGTGACAATTTACTCTCAGACAGTGAGGCCAGGAGCGAGACCTGCACCTAGTGCAGCACTGCTGTCCCCACCCACCTCTGCACTTCCTCCTTCTCCGGCACCCAGCGGAAAACAGCAGCGACTGGTGATCTTCACTCTCCAGATAGCGACTCCACTCCTTTCCTTCAATGCACGTGGGTCATGCAGAGGGAGTGACAGCAGCACTGCATCTGGCGGCAGGCTATGGCTGGCAAGCGGCACTGCATCTGGCGGCAGGCTTTGGGTGGCAAGCGGCACTGCATCTGGCGGCAGGCTATGGATGGCAAGCGGCACTGCATCTGGTGGCAAGTGGCACATTAAGCTGACAAATAACCCGCCGCCAAATTCCCCATCAACGCTGAGACTACATTTCCCCCCGCACACCCCTCATCTTTTTTGGGGGAAGGTCCCTTAATGACAGTTTGGAAAAGTAGTCACCCTACTGCCAGGCCTGTGAGAGAGGTCTGTCCGGGGGCGCTATACCCACTCCGGCTGCCAGGCCTGTGAGAGGGGTCTGTCCGGGGGCACTTCACCCACTCCGGCTGCCAGGCCTGTGAGAGAGGTCTCTCCAGGGGCACTTTACCCACTCCGGCTGCCAGGCCTGTGAGAGGGGTCTGTCCAGGGGCACTATACCCACTCCGGCTGCCAGGCCTGTGAGAGGGGTCTGTCCGGGGGCACTTCACCCACTCCGGCTGCCAGGCCTGTGAGAGAGGTCTGTCCAGGGGCACTATACCCACTCCGGCTGCCAGGCCTGTGAGAGGGGTCTGTCCGGGGGCACTTCACCCACTCTGGCTGCCAGGCCTGTGAGAGAGGTCTGTCCAGGGGCACTTTACCCACTCTGGCTGCCAGGCCTGTGAGAGGGGTCTGTCCGGGGGCACTTCACACACTCTGGCTGCCAGACCTGTGAGAGGGGTCTGTCCGGGGGCACTTTACCCACTCTGGCTGCCAGGCCTGTGAGAGGGGTCTGTCCGGGGGCACTACACCCACTCCGGCTGCCAGGCCTGTGAGAGGGGTCTGTCCGGGGGCACTTCACCCACTCTGGCTACCAGGCCTGTGAGAGGGGTCTGTCCGGGGGCGCTTCACCCACTCCGGCTGCCAGGCCTGTGAGAGGGGTCTGTCCGGGGGCACTTTACCCACTCCGGCTGCCAGGCCTGTGAGAGAGGTCTGTCCGGGGGCACTTTACCCACTCTGGCTGCCAGGCCTGTGAGAGAGGTCTGTCCGGGGGCACTTTACCCACTCCGGCTGCCAGGCCTGTGAGAGAGGTCTGTCCGGGGGCACTTTACCCACTCCGGCTGCCAGGCCTGTGAGAGAGGTCTGTCCAGGGGCACTTTACCCACTCCGGCTGCCAGGCCTGTGAGAGGGGTCTGTCCGGGGGCACTTCACCCACTTCCGGCTGCCAGGCCTGTGAGAGGGGTCTGTCCGGGGGCACTTCACCCACTCCGGCTGCCAGGCCTGTGAGAGGGGTCTGTCCGGGGGCACTATACCCACTCCGGCTGCCAGGCCTGTGAGAGGGGTCTGTCCGGGGGCACTTCACCCACTCTGGCTGCCAGGCCTGTGAGAGGGGTCTGTCCGGGGGCGCTTCACCCACTCCGGCTGCCAGGCCTGTGAGAGGGGTCTGTCCGGGGGCACTTTACCCACTCCGGCTGCCAGGCCTGTGAGAGAGGTCTGTCCGGGGGCACTTTACCCACTCTGGCTGCCAGGCCTGTGAGAGGGGTCTGTCCGGGGGCACTACACCCACTCCGGCTGCCAGGCCTGTGAGAGGGGTCTGTCCGGGGGCACTTCACCCACTCTGGCTGCCAGGCCTGTGAGAGGGGTCTGTCCGGGGGCGCTTCACCCACTCTGGCTGCCAGGCCTGTGAGAGGGGTCTGTCCGGGGGCACTTTACCCACTCCGGCTGCCAGGCCTGTGAGAGAGGTCTGTCCGGGGGACACTATACCCACTCCGGCTGCCAGGCCTGTGAGAGGGGTCTGTCCGGGGGCACTTCACCCACTTCCGGCTGCCAGGCCTGTGAGAGGGGTCTGTCCGGGGGCACTTCACCCACTCCGGCTGCCGGGCATGTGAGAGGGGTCTGTCCGGGGGCACTTCACCCACTCCGGCTGCCGGGCATGTGAGAGGGGTCTGTCCGGGGGCACTACACCCACTCCGGCTGGTGAATTTATTGGAGGCAGGACTGCTTCTATCCATGGCCTGAATCTGTGAAGTTTATTCTCTTTCACCAATCTGTCCTGTCTACCTCAAGGTGACTGTCGGTCGTGTTGGACCAGAAATAAAGCATTGAAAACGTCACCCAACAGTCTGGACATTCCGTCACTCTGCTCTCATCATCACCATCACCCCTAGACACATCACGGAGGTAACTTAAATACACCGATCCCAAATCTAACCAGCGGCTCCTGAGGGGGTACCGCTACATTAGTTTCTATGTAGCCTATCCTAGAAGCTCTGGGTAAAGGATACGAAAACATACAAGCATTCATCACTAAGGGGGAACTCTAACCTTATAATGCTTTATTAATAAAGGGGAACTAAGCCTATCAATCATTGATATCTATGGGGGAACTCTAACCGCCTTTCAGAGATAAGGAATAAATGTTGGAATAAATGTTGTTACCACGACAGTGAAGTTTGTTATATAAGGCTGGCGTTCTATCCTTATGTACCCTCCATTGGAAAATACCCACGCATGCGCAGGACAGAGCTGCACTCCAGCTGATTTCCCGATCAGCTGGAGTGACGTGACCGTGGCGCACATTACAGCATTTTTCGAGAGGGAATTTCACAGACACAATTGAAAGGTATTTATAGAGCGGAGGGACACCGTAGTTGTTACATTGTGCCTCACTGTTGAGGGACGGTTTGTGGGTGTGGTGAAGGGCGGGTTGTGGGTGTGGTGAAGGGCGGGTTGTGGGTGTGTTGAAGGGCGGGTTGTGGGTGTGTTGAAGGGCGGGTTGTGGGTGTGTTAATGTGTGGGTTGTGGGTGTGTTGAAGGGCGTGTTGATGTGTTGGTTGTGGTGAAGGGTGGGTTGTGGGTGTGTCGATGTGCGGGTTGTGGGTGTGGTGAAGGGCGGGTTGTGGAAAGCTCATTGATGGTGGTGGGGAGGGAAGGCCCATTGATGGAGGTGGGGGGAGGGAAGGCTCATTGATGGAGGTGGGGAGGGAAGGCTCATTGATGGAGGTGGGAAGGGAAGGATCATTGATGGAGGTGGGGAGGGAAGGCTCATTGATGGAGGTGGGGAAAGAAGGCTCATTGATGGAGGTGGGGAGGAAAGGCTCATTGATAGAGGTGGGGAGGGAAGGCTCATTGATGGAGGTGGGGAGGAAAGACTCATTGATAGAGGTGGGGAGGGAAGGCTCATTGATGGAGGTGGGGGAGGGAAGGCTCATTGATGGAGGTGGGGAGGGAAGGCTCATTGATGGAGGTGGGAAGGGAAGGCTCATTGATGGAGGTGGGGAGGGAAGGCTCATTGATGGAGGTGGGGGAGGGAAGCCTCATTGATGGAGGTGGGGAGGGAAGGCTCATTGATGGAGGTGGGGAGGGAAGGCTCATTGATGGTGGTGGGGGAGGGAAGGCTCATTGATGGAGGTGGGGAGGGAAGGCTCATTGATGGAGGTGGGGGAAGGAAGGCTCATTGATGGAGGTGGGGAGGGAAGGCCCATTGATGGAGGTGGGGGAAGGAAGGCTCATTGATGGAGGTGGGGAGGGAAGACTCATTGATAGAGGTGGGGAGGGAAGGCTCATTGATGGAGGTGGGGGAAGGAAGGCTCATTGATGGAGGTGGGGAGGGAAGGCCCATTGATGGAGGTGGGGGAAGGAAGGCTCATTGATGGAGGTGGGGAGGGAAGGCTCATTGATGGAGGTGGGGAAGGAAGGCTCATTGATGGAGGTGGGGAGGGAAGGCCCATTGATGGAGGTGGGTGGGTGGGGAGGGAAGGCTCAATGATGGTGGTGGGGGGGATAGGATCATTAATGGAGGTGGGGAGGGAAGGTTCATTGATGGGGGGGAAGATCATTGATGGAGGTGGGGAGGGAAGGCTCAATGATGGAGGTGGGGGAGGGAAGGCACATTGATGGAGGTGGGGAGGGAAGGCACATTGATGGTGGTGGGGGGAAGGATCATTGCTGGAGGTGGGGAGGGAAGGCTCATTGGTGGAGGTGGGGGAGGGAAGGCTCATTGATGGAGGTGGGGAGGGAAGGTTCATTGGTGGAGGTGGGGAGGGAAGACTCATTGATGGAGGTGGGGGAGGGAAGGATCATTGGTGGAGGTGGGGAGGGAAGGCTCATTGATGGAGGTGGGGAGGGAAGGCTCATTGATGGAGGTGGGGGAGGGAAGGCTCATTGATGGAGGTGGGGAGGGAAGGCTCATTGATGGAGGTGGGGGAGGGAAGGTTCAATGATGGTGGTGGGGGGGATAGGATCATTAATGGAGGTGGGGAGAGAAGGTTCATTGATGGGGGGGAGGATCATTGATGGAGGTGGGGGGAGGATCATTGATAGAGGTGGGGAGGGAAGGCTCATTGATGGGGGGAGGGAAGGATCATTGATGGAGGTGGGGGGCTCATTGGTGGAGGTGGGGAGGGAAGGATCATTGATGGGGGGGAGGGAAGGCTCATTGATGGGGGTGGGGAGGGAAGGAAGGATCATTGATGGGGGGGAGGGAAGGCTCATTGATGGGGGGGGAGGGAAGGCTCATTGATGGGGATGGGGAGGGAAGGCTCATTGATGGGGGGAGGGAAGGATCATTGATGGAGGTGGGAAGGGAAGGATCATTGATGGAGGTGGGAAGGGAAGGCTCATTGGTGGAGGTGGGGAGGGAAGGATCATTGATGGAGGTGGGGAGGGAAGGCTCATTGATGGAGGTGGGGAGGGAAGGCTCATTGATGGAGGTGGGGAGGGAAGACTCATTGATGGAGGAGGGGAGGGAAGGATCATTGATGGAGGTGGGGAGGGAAGGCTCATTGATGGAGGTGGGGAGGGAAGACTCATTGATGGAGGTGGGGAGGGAAGGCTCATTGATGGAGGTGGGGAGGGAAGGCTCATTGATGGAGGTGGGGAGGGAAGACTCATTGATGGAGGAGGGGAGGGAAGGATCATTGATGGTGGTGGGGGAGGGAAGGCTCATTGATGGAGGTGGGGAGGGAAGGATCATTGATGGAGGTGGGGAGGGAAGACTCATTGATGGAGGGGAGGGAAGGATCATTGATAGAGGTGGTGGAGGGAAGGATCATTGATGGAAGTGGGGAGGGAAGGTTCATTGATGGAGGTTGGGAGGGAAGGATCATTGATGGAGGTGGGGAGGGAAGGCTCATTGATGGAGGTGGGGATGAAAGGCTCATTGATGGAGGTGGGGATGAAAGGCTCATTGATGGAGGTGGGGAGGGAAGGCTCATTGATGGAGGTGGGGAGGGAAGGATCATTGATAGAGGTGGGGAGGGAAGGATCATTGATAGAGGTGGTGGAGGGAAGGATCATTGATAGAGGTGGTGGAGGGAAGGCTCATTGATGGAGGAGGGGGAGGGAAGGTTGATGGGTAGGGAGGGGTGGCCCATATAGTCTCATCCAATAAAAGAGCTACTGGAGCTCAAGTAGCTGATAAAGAGTAATGCTGTCTCTGATAGAAAGGTGTCAGAACACACAGAGCATCTTAGTTGGTTGTGTATGGGGGGGGGCGTGGCGGTAGACCGGTCAGGGTGTCCACAGGTAAAAGCGCCTACAGTGGGCACGTGAGCATCAGAATGGGAGCGATGGAAGAAGGTGACCTGGTCTGAGGAATTCAGGAATGGTTTGAAGAACACAACGAGTTTGAGATGTTGGCTTGGCCTCCAAGTTCTTCAGATCTCAATCCAATCGATCATCTGTGGGATGTGCTGGAAAGCAAGTCCAATCCATGGAGGCCCCACCATGACTGCCGGTGACGGCTTGGTGCCAGATACCACAACATACCTTCAGGCCCCGTACACACGACAGAGTTTCTCGGCAGAATTCACCGAGAAACTCGGTCAAAACCCGGATTCTGCCGAGAAACTGTCGTCTGTACAGTTTTGGCTCGATGGAGCCGCCGAGGAACTCGACGAGAAAATAGAGAACATGTTCTCTATTTTCTCGTTGTTCTATGGGAGAAGGCGGCCCGCCGAGCTCCTCGGCGGCTTCATCCCAAAACTCGACAAGGAACTCGATGTGCCAAGCACGTCGAGTTTCTCTGTCGTGTGTACGAGGCCTCAGAGGTCTAGTGGAGCCTCAACAGGTTAGGAAAGGGGGACCCCCTCAGTATTATATAATCAATCAATGGGTGTTATTGATCGCGGAGTACAGATTATCTCTCTATAATAAGAGCCCCGCCTCCCATAACACAAGTCTATGAATTGGCAGATCCCCTGAAAACAACACACTCCCCGTGTGGCTGATATCACAGCATTGGTAAGCAGGGATCAGGGTAAGATTACTGAGCCGCTGAGAGCTCCCCTAGTGGCCAATCTGCAGATCTCTATATTTCATACAATACCAAAAATAAGGAAGAGAATAAATTCACTTTATTATAAACATGATAATAAAAGCTCAAAATACATATTCATAAAAAATATTTCATATATCGGGGGGGTGGGGGGAGGGGATCACATTGACTGTCTGAGGATCATTGGTGTCACATGACACGTGACGCTGGGACTATGACCCACGGCAGATGACATGGCACGGCACTTGGCACTCCATCCCTGGTCTGGATTATCTCACGAGTCAGTAGATCAGTTTTCTATTCATTGTCACCACCGATTGGCTCATTGTGCGGTTTCCTCCTCCCCCAGTCTGAGCTCTGCTGTACATGGACTATGAGAGGGTGATATCAGGACACATTCAGTTACTCTAATAAATACATTGATTGATGTATTGACGAGTCATTTTGTGTCTTTTATATCTTCTTGGAATCATTTTTCCACCCAAATATGTTTCAAGTGTTTAGAACAGAGGATCTCAGCACAGGAGGGTTAGAGGGTCAGTGTTATGGGGGGTCAGCGTTAGGGTTAGAGGTCAGTGTCATAGGGGTCAGGGTTAGAGGTCAGTGTCAGGGTTAGAGGTCAGTGTCATAGGGTCAGTGTTATGGGGGTCAGTGTCATAAGGTCAGTGTCAGGGTTAGAGGTCAGTGTCATAGGGTCAGTGTTATAAGGTCAGTGTCAGGGTTAGAGGTCAGTGTCATAAGGTTAGGGTTATGGGGGTCAGCATTATGGGGGGGTCAGAGTTAGAGGTCAGTGTTATGGGGGTCAGTGTCAGGGTTAGAGGTCAGTGTCATAAGGTCAGTGTCAGGGTTAGAGGTCAGTGTCATAGGGTCAGCGTTATGGGGGGTCAGAGTTAGGGTTAGAGGTCAGTGTCATAGGGTCAGTGTTATAAGGTCAGTTTCAGGGTTAGAGGTCAGTGTCAGGGTTAGAGGTCAGTGTCATAGGGTCAGTGTTATAAGGTCAGTGTCAGGGTTAGAGGTCAGTGTCATAAGGTCAGAGTTATGGGGGTCAGCATTATGGGGGGGTCAGAGTTAGAGGTCAGTGTTATGGGGGTCAGTGTCAGGGTTAGAGGTCAGTGTCATAAGGTCAGTGTCAGGGTTAGAGGTCAGTGTCATAGGGTCAGTGTCATAGGGTCAGCGTTATGGGGGGTCAGAGTTAGGGTTAGAGGTCAGTGTCATAGGGTCAGTGTTATGGGGGTCAGCATTATGGGGGGTCAGAGTTAGAGGTCAGTGTTATGGGGGTCAGTGTCAGGGTTAGAGGTCAGTGTCATAGGGTCAGTGTCATAGGGTCAGCATTATGGGGGGGTCAGCGTTAGGGTTAGAGGTCAGTGTCATAGGGTCAGTGTTATAAGGTCAGTGTCAGGGTTAGAGGTCAGTGTCATAGGGTCAGCATTATGGGGGGTCAGCGTTAGGGTTAGAGGTCAGTGTTATGGGGGTCAGTGTCATAAGGTCAGGGTCAGAGGTCAGGGTCAGAGGGAGGGTTAATCTGTGTTGAGTGATGGAGATTTGCTCAGTCTTCCTCTCTGTAATTCTTATTACAGCTGGTTGGGGATAGAAGACCAGCCTGTTGTGTAGATTGTGCTGCCTGTCTGACCGCCATCCTTTTACCTATGAAGTTGGTTCTTCACCTTCCAAAACATCAGCCGACCCCAGTGTGGGAAATCTTGGAAGCTCTGAGCAGTAAACGCCACAGCTCCATGGAGGTTCCTGGTGAAGGTTCTATGGTCCTGAAAATGCTCTCCCTCCCTCAGACCCACCTACCTGAGACCTTCTCCTGGGGACCTCCAGTGGCAGAATGCAGAACTGAGGGCTGGGAAGACCTCAGAGGAGGAAAGTGTCTGTGTTACCCCCACAGCAACCAATCAGCTTCCAGCAGGGAACACAAGAATAGAAATAGCTCTTCTGCAGTGCGAAAAAAAGGCAAATGTCGGGTCCAGAGGTAGAAGACGTTCCCCACATAGACAACCCTCACCCATCAGATAATAGGAAGATATGAGACCCTCCTCCGATCTCCTCCTCATATGGTCAGATGACCGCCATTAATGAGAAGATCCGAGTCCCTCCTCCGATCTCCTCCTCATATGGTCAGATGACCGCCATTAATGAGAAGATATAAGACCCTCCTCCGATCTCCTCCTCATATGGTCAGATGACCGCCATTAATGAGAAGATACGAGTCCCTCCTCCGATCTCCTCCTCATATGGTCAGATGACCGCCATTAATGAGAAGATATAAGACCCTCCTCCGATCTCCTCCTCATATGGTCAGATGACCGCCATTAATGAGAAGATATGAGTCCCTCCTCCGATCTCCTCCTCATATGGTCAGATGACCGCCATTAATGAGAAGATATAAGACCCTCCTCCGATCTCCTCCTCATATGGTCAGATGACCGCCATTAATGAGAAGATATGAGTCCCTCCTCCAATCTCCTCCTCATATGGTCAGATGACCGCCATTAATGAGAAGATACGAGTCCCTCCTCCGATCTCCTCCTCATATGGTCAGATGACCGCCATTAATGAGAAGATACGAGTCCCTCCTCCAATCTCCTCCTCATATGGTCAGATGACCGCCATTAATGAGAAGATACGAGTCCCTCCTCCGATCTCCTCCTCATATGGTCAGATGACCGCCATTAATGAGAAGATATAAGACCCTCCTCCGATCTCCTCCTCATATGGTCAGATGACCGCCATTAATGAGAAGATATGAGTCCCTCCTCCAATCTCCTCCTCATATGGTCAGATGACCGCCATTAATGAGAAGATACGAGTCCCTCCTCCGATCTCCTCCTCATATGGTCAGATGACCGCCATTAATGAGAAGATACGAGTCCCTCCTCCGATCTCCTCCACATATGGTCAGATGACCGCCATTAATGAGAAGATATGAGTCCCTCCTCCGATCTCCTCCTCATATGGTCAGATGACCGCCATTAATAGAAGGATATGAGTCCCTCCTCCGATCTCCTCCTCATATGGTCAGATGACCGCCATTAATGAGAAGATATAAGACCCTCCTCCGATCTCCTCCTCATATGGTCAGATGACCGCCATTAATAGGAAGATATGAGTCCCTCCTCCGATCTCCTCCTCATATAGTCAGATGACCGCCATTAATGAGAAGATATGAGACCCTCCTCCGATCTCCTCCTCACACCAGTGGCAGTGTGAAGAAATCCTCTACAGTCCGATAATTATAAAACACCTCCAATTTGATTGGACGGTCTTTGTCTTCATCCTCCGGTGTGAAGGTGATGGTGGATGTACAGTCGGTGCCGTCCTGTCTGTTCTCCATCACTTCATCAATAGGAAACATTCCTGTAGACCAGGTGAACTCCGCACCGTCTGCCGAACATTCTTCAATGTACGCCACAAGAGTCACCTCCTCACCCACCCGGGGGCGCTCCGTCACACATTTCATTTCCCGTATTTGGAACTTCTTCTCCGGTCCTGTGGAGGGAAGAACATTATTATTATTGGCGAGCCAGTCATGACTGATGTCAGATACCATACTCTGCTTCTCTTCTATCCCCTCCTCCCCCAACACCACATACTCACCTTACATTCTCTGCATTAAGGTAAAATGTGCAGCCCCCCCCCCCCCTTTATACATATCTGAGCCCCATCTCCATCCAGCAATGTGCACAAGAGCAATGGCTTCCTCCAATCTCCCCCTCCTCATTGGCTCAGAGATAGCACTGGGAGCCATTGGCTCCTGCTGCTCTCAATCACAGCTAGTGAGGAGGGAGCACTAGTGGGGGACCCCAGAAGAGGAGGATCTGGGCTGCTCTATGCAAATCCATTACAGAGTAGAGCTGCACAATTAGTTTGTAAAAAAATCGTGATCTCGATTCCTCCCCCCTGACGATCTCCAATCCAGAGTTTGCAGATCCTTTCATATAACAAGTGGAGAGAATTATCAGCTGTCAAAAGAAAATATCGGCAGTCTGCCAAGTTCTTATCAGGAAACATTGTAACTTCCTTCTTAGAGAAAACTTCTGTGGAAATGCCGGAAGTTTAACCACTTAAAGTCCAAGGCCCGGATTCAGAGACGACTTACGCCGACGTATCTGTTGATACGCGGCGTAAGTTCAAAGATGCGCCGTCGTATCTATGCCCTGTAGTCAGGAACCAAGATACGCCTGAATTTTGGCCTCATCCGACCGACGTAAGTCTCCTACGCCGTCGTATCTTGGGTGCATATTTACGCTGGCCGCAGAGGGCGCTTCCGTAGACTTACGCGTCGAATATGCAAATGACCTAGATACGCCGATTCACGAACGTACTTGCGCCTGTCGGCTTTAGCTACGCAGTTTACGTAAGGCGTACGTCCGGCGTAAAGGTACCCCTGCTATATGAGGCGCAGGTAATGCAAAGTATGGAGGTCGGAACAAGCGTAGATTTTTACGTCGTTTACGTAAGTCGTACGTGAATGGGGCTGGGCGTAAGTTACATTCACGTCGTTGCCATTGAGCCGTCGTATCTTAGGGCGTAAATTCAACGTAATTCTGAGCATGTGCACGCATGCGCCGTTCGTTCGCCGCTTAATTTACATTAGGTCACGCTTCATTAAAATACTACATGCCCACTGCCTTGCTTTTTTTACGATATGCCGACGTAACTTTGGGAGCGAGTGCTTTCTGAATACAGGACTTGCCTCTCAATGTTACGTCGGCGTAGCGCATATGAGATGCGCTACGCCCGCCGAAAATGACGCCGATCTTTCTGAATCTGCCCCCAAATCTTTTTCTGAGGCCCCGTACACACGGCCGAGGAACTCGACGTGCCAAACACGTCGAGTTCCTCGTCGAGTTCAGGGATGAAGCCGCCGAGGAGCTCGGCGGGCCGCCTTCTCCCATAGAACAACGAGAAAATAGAGAACATGTTCTCTATTTTCTCGACGAGTTCCTCGGCGGCTCCATCGGGCCAAAAGTGTACAGACGACATAGTTTCTCGGCAGAATCCGGCTCTGACCGAGTTTCTCGCCGAATTCTGCCGAGAAACTCTGTCGTGTGTACGAGGCCTGACACTTGCTGTTTCTTAAGGTAAAAATCTATATTTTTGCTAGAAAATGACTTGGAACCCCCAAACTTTATATATATTTTAGCAGAGACCCCGGGGAATAAAATGGAAATTGCTGCAATATTTTATGTCACACGGTATTTGCCCCGCGGTCTTTCAAATGCAATTTTTTGGGAAAAAATTCACTTCAATGAATAAAAAAAAAATATAAACAGTAAAGTGAGCTCAATTTTTTTGTTTTATTGTAAAAGATGATGTCACACCGGCGAGAATCGTGATCTCTCTTCTAAGCAAAAAAATTGTGATTCTCATTTGAGCCAGAATGGTGCAGCTCTATTACAAAGCCGGGGGGGGGGGGTCGGGGGACATGTATGTTATCGGCAGAACATACCTGTACTTCCTAGTATGGAGGAACATGTGATTCACTCCATGTGGCAGGGCCTGGCCAATCACCGAGTACCAGAGAGGTCTCATGGGGGGGGGGGGGGGGAGCTTATATGGGTTTTCCCGCTGCTGGCAGTTGAGTGGGGTGGCGGGGGAGGGAAGAATGGGCTCACTGTAACCGTCTTAGCGGTATTCCCGAGTGCGGCTCGGGGTGAATTTTCCATACCAAGAGCCACACTCGGGATCGCAGTATCCAGGGAAAGTTTGTCCCCAGGATCCTGCGATGTCCCCCCGTGGGGGCGGTGGCTGTGTCTTCCACCCGGTGCTCTGTATGCTGAGCTCCGTTCCCTGTGAGCTGCGTGACGCACCGGGATGGATTCCGGCGGGAGATTCAAAAAGTGCAAAAAACAGAACACATACAATACATTGTAACCTTACAGAATACATTACTGTATCAAGCCCTTTCATCTCCCTTTTGTCCCTCGTGGTTTCTCCAGTGTCCTGCATGTAGTTTTATATTATATATACAGTGTCCTGCATGTAGTTTTATATTATATACACAGTGTCCTGCATGTAGTTATATACACAGTGTCCTGCATGTAGTTTTATATTATATATACAGTGTCATGCATGTAGTTTTATATTATATATACAGTGTCCTGCATGTAGTTTTATATTATATATACAGTGTCCTGCATGTAGTTTTATATTATATATACAGTGTCCTGCATGTAGTTTTATATTATATATACAGTGTCCTGCATGTAGTTTTATATTATATATACAGTGTCCTGCATGTAGTTATATATACAGTGTCCTGCATGTAGTTATATATACAGTGTCCTGCATGTAGTTATATATACAGTGTCCTGCATGTAGTTTTATATTATATATACAGTGTCATGCATGTAGTTTTATATTATATATACAGTGTCCTGCATGTAGTTTTATATTATATACACAGTGTCCTGCATGTAGTTTTATATTATATATACAGTGTCCTGCATGTAGTTTTATATTATATACACAGTGTCCTGCATGTAGTTTTATATTATATATACAGTGTCCTGCATGTAGTTTTATATTATATATACAGTGTCCTGCATGTAGTTTTATATTATATATACAGTGTCCTGCATGTAGTTATATATACAGTGTCCTGCATGTAGTTTTATATTATATATACAGTGTCCTGCATGTAGTTATATATACAGTGTCCTGCATGTAGTTTTATATTATATATACAGTGTTCTGCATGTAGTTATATATTATATATACAGTGTTCTGCATGTAGTTATATATTATATATACAGTGTTCTGCATGTAGTTATATATTATATATACAGTGTTCTGCATGTAGTTATATATTATATATACAGTGTCCTGCATGTAGTTTTATATTATATACACAGTGTCCTGCATGTAGTTATATATACAGTGTCCTGCATGTAGTTATATATACAGTGTCCTGCATGTAGTTATATATACAGTGTCCTGCATGTAGTTTTATATTATATATACAGTGTCATGCATGTAGTTTTATATTATATATACAGTGTCCTGCATGTAGTTATATACACAGTGTCCTGCATGTAGTTTTATATTATATATACAGTGTCCTGCATGTAGTTTTATATTATATACACAGTGTCCTGCATGTAGTTTTATATTATATATACAGTGTCCTGCATGTAGTTTTATATTATATACACAGTGTCCTGCATGTAGTTTTATATTATATATACAGTGTCCTGCATGTAGTTTTATATTATATATACAGTGTCCTGCATGTAGTTTTATATTATATACACAGTGTCCTGCATGTAGTTTTATATTATATACACAGTGTCCTGCATGTAGTTTTATATTATATATACAGTGTTCTGCATGTAGTTATATATTATATATACAGTGTTCTGCATGTAGTTATATATTATATATACAGTGTTCTGCATGTAGTTATATATTATATATACAGTGTCCTGCATGTAGTTTTATATTATATACACAGTGTCCTGCATGTAGTTATATATACAGTGTCCTGCATGTAGTTATATATTATATATACTGTTCTGTCTGCCTGGAAACTGTAGATTGTCCATGGCAACCAAAAAGTGTCCCTTTATGTCAAAAGCGGTTTTAGAGCAGCAAGAAAACAGCGATAAAAAATTAGAATCACTTGTGGAATAGAGCGATGGTGATTGGTGGGGGTTGATTACATTATTGAATCATTTTTATTATTATTATATTATTATTTTTGATAATTATTTATCGTTATTTATTATAATTTATGATTTTGTGTTTCAAACTTTTTCATACCCGGGATGTCTACTAGACTCTGGTTTGGACAGATTTAAAGGGGTTGTAAACTTTTAAGATGAAAAAAACACCTTGCACTCTGCGGCCCCCCAGCCCCCCCCCCCTCGTTTTACTTACTTGAGCCCCGAATTTCCGGGGGCACGATCCCGCCATCCTTCTCTCCCCATGGCTGATCGGCTCGTGGATAGATTGATAGCAGCACAGCCATTGGCTCCCGCTGTTGTCAATCAAATCCAATGTTGCAGCCGCCGGGGGGGGGGGGGGGCGAGTCATAACCTCAGCGGCTATGGATGCCAACTGTATGACACTGGGGCGTGTCCGCAAGGTAACCCCCTCGGGAGAGAGCTTCCCAGAGGGGGTTATCAAATGCGGGGAGGAGCTGCGAGAGCCGCCGAGGGACCCCAGAAAAGGAGGATCGGGGTCACTCTGTGCAAAACGAGCTGCACAGTGGAGGACATGTTTGTTAAAAAAAAAAAGGAACCTTTACAACCTCTTTAAGTGAGTTTTTCCTAAGAATCACAGGCCTACAATATAAAACACCACATTTCTATGCAAAACAATTGTACCGCTTTCAGCACCAAAACTCTGACACAATCCTAATACCGCCGGGGAGGTTACGGAACGATCCCGATCTTTTGAGACCCGGGGGCGGGGACATCGATGGCTTTGTGGAGGTTTATCTCCCGCTAATATAACCGTATAAAAGCCGATTAATGTACACGTCACATGATCACATGACTGCCTGCCTATGGGGAAGTGTCATGTGACCAGAGTGGGAGGAGCCGGGGGGATTAGAGGGTCCCTGAGATGTAGGTCATGATGTGACATTTCACAAATCCAGAAATGGGCCAATTAGGAAATATTAAACCTTTTCATGGACACATCCCTCCATTGTGTGTAAGGAGTCACCATGTGGTCCTCAGGAGGTCATCATTTCATATCTGACAGAGTCCGGCATCACCGGGACAGACAATGGGAGGAAACGTCCTACTGACCCGAATCCTGGACGTGAAAAATGCAATAATAATCTTCTAAAATAAAATGCTAATTGGTAAAAAAGTTTCAAACCCAAAAAGGATTCCCAGAGCACTCTGTGTTATGTAATGAGAACTCAGCTGTGGATGTCTCTCAGACTTCTGGAGGCATGGAAGAGGTACTTAGCTCTGGAGGGGGAGGAGTCACAGTTCTGGAGGGGGAGGAGTCACATCTCTGGAGAGAAAAAAAGTCACAGCTCTGGAGGGGGAGGGGCCACAGCTCTGGAGGGGGAGGAGCCACAGCTCTGGAGGGGGAGGAGCCACAGCTCTGGAGAGGAAAGGGGCGACAGCTCTGGAGGGGAAAGGGGCGACGGCTCTGGAGGGGAAAGGGGCGAAGGCTCTGGAAGGGAAAGGGGCGACGGCTCTGGAGAGGAAAGGGGCGACAGCTCTGGAGGGGAAATGGGCGACAGCTCTGGAGGGGAAAGGGGCGACAGCTCTGGAGGGGAAATGGGCGACAGCTCTGGAGAGGAAAGGGGCGATGGCAAGGGGTGACGGCTCTGGAGGGGAAAGGGGCTGGAGAGGAAAGGGGCGATGGCTCTGGAGAGGAAAGGGGCGACGGCTCTGGAGGGGAAAGGGGCTGGAGAGGAAAGGGGCGACGGCTCTGGAGGGGAAAGGGGCTGGAGAGGAAAGGGGCGACGGCTCTGGAGAGGAAAGGGGCGACGGCTCTGGAGGGGAAAGGGGCTGGAGAGGAAAGGGGCGATGGCTCTGGAGAGGAAAGGGGCGACGGCTCTGGAGGGGAAAGGGGCTGGAGAGGAAAGGGGCGACGGCTCTGGAGAGGAAAGGGGAGACGGCTCTGGAGGGGAAAGGGGCTGGAGAGGAAAGGGGCGACGGCTCTGGAGAGGAAAGGGGCGACGGCTCTGGAGGGGAAAGGGGCTGGAGAGGAAAGGGGCGACGGCTCTGGAGAGGAAAGGGGCGACGGCTCTGGAGGGGGGAGCCACAGCTCTAGAGGGGGAGGAGCCACAGCTCTGAATGGGGAGGAGACACATCTCTGGAGGGGGAGGAGCCACAGCTCTGGAGAGGAAAGGGGCGACAGCTCTGGAGAGGAAAGGGGCGACGGCTCTGCAGGGGAAAGGGGTGACGGCTCTGGAGAGGAAAGGGGCGACGGCTCTGGAGAGGAAAGGGGCGACGGCTCTGGAGAGGAAAGGGGCGACGGCTCTGGAGAGGAAAGGGGCGACGGCTCTGGAGAGGAAAGGGGCGACGGCTCTGGAGGGGAAAGGGGCGACAGCTCTGGAGGGAGGAGGAGCCCCATCTCTGGAGGGGGAGGAGCCCCATCTCTGGTGGGGGGAGGAGTCACAGCTGTTTTCCAACAAGGGGACTGAAGGAAAATCTGTAAAAATAAAAGCGGCACCCCTGCTGGTTGCATTTGAAAAGTTGTCCTCACATAATATTTAATTTTCTTATTAATAAAGTTGGTTTCAGGGGCCCTTCCACACAGTTCTTCCAATCGGGCCCAACTATCCGTTTTTCAGGCAGACCTGATTGGAAGGTCCATTCTTCCCTTTGTCCGTTTACACCCGCCTACCTCGGGACCACTAAAAGAAATGTACAGGAGATGACTCCGCCCTCTTCCATGTGGGCGGATCAGAGGGGTGTAAACATATAGCGGATAATAAATAAGTAAAAATACAATTCCGGTCACTTTTGTTTAATTCATTCTTACCGGTTTTTGTTGCTTCCGCCGTCTTGGAATCTCCTATAAAATAAAATAAATATTTATTATGAAGAGAATTTCATTTAATATCAATAAGCAGTAAATTTATAGTTTGATCCGCGACCATCAGAGACCCCAACAGCACAAAACGCAAATCAACCCCAAATAAATCCCATCCCCCGCACTCTTCTCAGCGTCCACAGTGCTGCATCATGTATGGGGGGCCAGCAAGCCGGCGGGTGATGGGATGTACATGGAGCGCCCCCTCTGGACTGAGGGTGATGGGATGTACATGGAGCACCCCCTATGGGCTGAGCGTAATGGGATGTACATGGAGCACCCCCTATGGGCTGAGGGTGATGGGATATACATGGAGCGCCCCCTCTGGGGTGAGGGTGATGGGATGTACATGGAGCGCCCTCTCTGGGCTGAGGGTGATGGGATGTACATGGAGCGCCCCCCTCTGGACTGAGGGTGATGGGATGTACATGGAGCGCCCCCCTCTGGACTGAGGGTGATGAGATGTACATGGAGCGCCCCCTCTGGGGTGAGGGTGATGGGATGTACATGGAGCGCCCTCTCTGGGCTGAGGGTGATGGGATGTACATGGAGCGCCCCCCTCTGGACTGAGGGTGATGGGATGTACATGGAGCGCCCCCTTCTGGGATGAAGGTGATGGGATGTACATGGAGCGCCCCCTCTGGGCTGAGGGTGATGGGATGTACATGGAGCGCCCCCTCTGGGGTGAGGGTGATGGGATGTACATGGAGCGCCCCCTCTGGGCTGAGGGTGATGGGATGTACATGGAGCGCCCCCTCTGGGCTGAGGGTGATGGGATGTACATGGAGCGCCCCCTCTGGGCTGAGGGTGATGGGATGTACATGGAGCGCCCCCTCTGGGATGAGGGTGATGGGATGTACATGGAGCGCCCCCTCTGGGCTGAGGGTGATGGGATGTACATGGAGCGCCCCCTCTGGGCTGAGGGTGATGGGATGTACATGGAGCGCCCCCTCTGGACTGAGGGTGATGGGATGTACATGGAGCGCCCCCTCTGGGATGAGGGTGATGGGATGTACATGGAGCGCCCCCCTCTGGGCTGAGGGTGATGGGATGTACATGGAGCGCCCCCTCTGGTCTGAGGGTGATGGGATGTACATGGAGCGCCCCCTCTGGACTGAGGGTGATGGGATGTACATGGAGCGCCCCCTCTGGGATGAGGGTGATGGGATGTACATGGAGCGCCCCCCTCTGGGCTGAGGGTGATGGGATGTACATGGAGCGCCCCCTCTGGGCTGAGGGTGATGGGATGTACATGGAGCGCCCCCTCTGGACTCATCTAATGAATGACATATGAAGAATACAAGGGTATCTCACCTGTCAGGTGCAGAGTATATCGCTTCTCTCGGATGGTCTTGGACTGACTGTGGGTCACCTCACACCGGAGGGTCGTATTATGATCACTCGTCTTCGGGGTGAAGATCACTGTGCTGGAAGATTTATACAGACCGTCCAATCCGATCTCTGGATCTGATATCGTCACCTCAGTTTGGGGGAACATGCTGAACTCCTTATACCATTTTATTTGTAGATCTCGGGGCGAGTATCCGGATATTGTTACTGTGAATGAGGCTTCCTGATTGGCTGTCACTCTCATTGGATGGACAACAATGTCGGATAATGTGGGCGGTCTCTCTGTAACGATAAATGTAAAACACGGTCAGATTCCGGGGGATCGGAGAACAGACAAGAGTCAGATAATGGCAGTGGAGCTGGTCGGCCTCTAAACAATCTGCAAGAAATTCCATCTTAGATGGGTTTTTGTGTTCTCTTCTTCCCCCTGAGGTCCGACCCCCACCAACCGAATACCCAGAATGCCGGATACATCACCCCGACAACTCAGACGGTTCACAGTTCAGAAACCAGTCAAGGGCATGGTCCAGGATGGAGTGTACGTCAAGGGCATGGTCCAGGATGGAGTGTACGTCAAGGGCATGGTCCAGGATGGAGTGTATGTCAAGGGCATGGTCCAGGATGGAGTGTACGTCAAGGGCATGGTCCAGGATGGAGTGTACATCAAGGGCATGGTCCAGGATGGAGTGTACGTCAAGGGCATGGTCCGGGATGGAGTGTATGTCAAGGGCATGGTCCAGGATGGAGTGTACATTAAGGGCATGGTCCAGGATGGAGTGAACATTAAGGGCATGGTCCAGGATGGAGTGTACGTCAAGGGCATGGTCCAGGATGGAGTGTACGTCAAGGGCATGGTCCAGGATGGAGTGTACGTCAAGGGCATGGTCCAGGATGGAGTGTACGTCAAGGGCATGGTCCAGGATGGAGTGTACGTCAAGGGCATGGTCCAGGATGGAGTGTATGTCAAGGGCATGGTCCAGGATGGAGTGTATGTCAAGGGCATGGTCCAGGATGGAGTGTACATTAAGGGCATGGTCCAGGATGGAGTGTACGTCAAGGGCATGGTCCAGGATGGAGTGTACGTCAAGGGCATGGTCCAGGATGGAGTGTATGTCAAGGGTATGGTCCAGGATGGAGTGTATGTCAAGGGCATGGTCCAGGATGGTGTGTATGTTCTGTGCATGGTCCAGAATGGAGTGTACATCAAGGACACGGTCCAGGATGGAGTGTATGTCAAGGGTATTTCCAGGATGGAGTGTATGTCAAGGGCATGGTCCAGGATGGAGTGTATGTCAAGGGCATGGTCCAGGATGGTGTGTATGTTCTGTGCATGGTCCAGAATGGAGTGTACATCAAGGGCATGGTCTGGGGTGAGGTGTATGTCCTGGGCATGGTCTGGGGTGAGGTGTATGTCCTGGGCATGGTCTGGGGTGAGGTGTATGTCCTGGGCATGGTCTGGGGTGAGGTGTATGTCCTGGGCATGGTCTGGGGTGAGGTGTATGTCCTGGGCATGGTCTGGGGTGAGGTGTATGTCCTGGGCATGATCCAGGATGGTGTGTATGTCCTGGGCATGGTCTGGGGTGAGGTGTATGTCCTGGGCATGGTCTGGGGTGAGGTGTATGTCCTGGGCATGGTCTGGGGTGAGGTGTATGTCCTGGGCATGGTCTGGGGTGAGGTGTATGTCCTGGGCATGGTCTGGAGTGAGGTGTATGTCCTGGGCATGGTCTGGGGTGAGGTGTATGTCCTGGGCATGGTCCAGGATGGTGTGTATGTCCTGGGCATGGTCTGGGGTGAGGTGTATGTCCTGGGCATGGTCTGGGGTGAGGTGTATGTCCTGGGCATGGTCTGGGGTGAGGTGTATGTCCTGGGCATGGTCTGGGGTGAGGTGTATGTCCTGGGCATGGTCTGGGGTGGGGTGTATGTCCTGGGCATGGTCTGGAGTGAGGTGTATGTCCTGGGCATGGTCTGGGGTGAGGTGTATGTCCTGGGCATGGTCCAGGATGGTGTGTATGTCCTGGGCATGGTCTGGGGTGAGGTGTATGTCCTGGGCATGGTCTGGGGTGAGGTGTATGTCCTGGGCATGGTCTGGGGTGAGGTGTATGTCCTGGGCATGGTCTGGTGTGAGGTGTATGTCCAGGCATGGTCTGGGGTGAGGTGTATGTCCTGGGCATGGTCTGGGGTGAGGTGTATGTCCTTGGCATGGTCTGGGGTGAGGTGTATGTCCTGGGCATGGTCTGGGGTGAGGTGTATGTCCTTGGCATGGTCTGGGGTGAGGTGTATGTCCTGGGCATGGTCTGGGGTGAGGTGTATGTCCTGGGCATGGTCTGGGGTGAGGTGTATGTCCTGGGCATGGTCTGGGGTGAGGTGTATGTCCTGGGCATGGGCTGGGGTGAGGTGTATGTCCTGGGCATGGTCTGGGGTGAGGTGTATGTCCTGGGCATGGTCTGGGGTGAGGTGTATGTCCTGGGCATGGTCTGGGGTGAGGTGTATGTCCTGGGCATGGTCTGGGGTGAGGTGTATGTCCTGGGCATGGTCCAGGATGGAGTGTACATCAAGGGCATGGTCTGGGGTGAGGTGTATGTCCTGGGCATGGTCTGGGGTGAGGTGTATGTCCTGGGCATGGTCCAGGATGGTGTGTATGTCCTGGGCATGGTCTGGGGTGAGGTGTATGTCCTGGGCATGGTCTGGGGTGAGGTGTATGTCCTGGGCATGGTCTGGGGTGAGGTGTATGTCCTGGGCATGGTCTGGGGTGAGGTGTATGTCCTGGGCATGGTCTGGGGTGAGGTGTATGTCCTGGGCATGGTCTGGGGTGAGGTGTATGTCCTGGGCATGGTCCAGGATGGAGTGTACATCAAGGGCATGGTCTGGGGTGAGGTGTATGTCCTGGGCATGGTCTGGGATGAGGTGTATGTCCTGGGCATGGTCTGGGGTGAGGTGTATGTCCTGGGCATGGTCTGGGGTGAGGTGTATGTCCTGGGCATGGTCTGGGGTGAGGTGTATGTCCTGGGCATGGTCTGGGGTGAGGTGTATGTGTAGGATATGGTCCTTACATTTCATTGAGTAGATGGGTTCGGCTCCCTGCAGTCAGGCTGTGGTGGAGTAGACATGGGGACTATGATTGGACGCACACTGTACACCTGATTAATAAATCTGAGAAATAAGCGGCTGGGGAGACAAGCTGGCCATAGAATTGTTGAAATTCAGCAGAGGACCGCCCATATTTCAGTCAGTGATTGGCCGTCCCTGCTCGGCGTAAGTCAATCATTAGATCAAATTCTTTCTAAGGAATTCTTGGTGGATCGGCATTTGCAGACGCGTATCAGTGTATTCTGACAAGAGAAGACAATGTCCCATCCCCCATCCATCTTGTTGGTGTGGATGGAGGAATCGCTTGGGTTTCGTACAATCGGCCTGTTAGGAAGAGTTTGGAGGGTGGATGTGGACAGTCCAGGTTTTGCTGGCGATATTTTGTGCTTCTAATGACCTCGGGGAAGGAGAACTTTCTTATACGTTTTGTTCTCTGGAGAAAGAGGCCATTAAATGTGTTTGTGATGTCTGGTCTGCCTCTCTGTGATCCCTACGATTGAAGCTGAACTGGAAAAAGTGGATCTCGCTCTGCCTACAGACGGCTGGTGAGCAGCAGTTATCCTTTGTTGTGTGATAGACTCGCCCAGTGGCGTCACTAGGCGGGGGCCGGGGGTGCGGCCCGCACCAAGGAGGACACCTGCAGAGGGGTGACAACGTCCCGAGCCCGGTGGAGGGTCCTGGAGGCAGGGCTCTTTGCCGAAATGTGCCGGCGCCACGCTATCCATGAGTGAGACTTCTCACTGCCGCTGCAGCTGTCTCCTTTCACTGTACACAGGGGGGGGTCTGCACTAATGTAAGGTGATGAAAGGGGGGATTATCCTGAGGGGGTCTGTTCTGATGGAGGGGGGGGTGATTTGTCCTGAGGGGGGGGTGTACTTATGGAGGGGGGGTCTATACTGAGGGAGGGGGGTCTGTTCTGAGGGTGGGTAGGTGGGGGGTTGGGGGTGACACCATGTTTTACCGCACCGGGTGACACCAACCTTAGAGATGCCACTGGACTCACCCCGGACAGGGGCTTTTAGAGGGGACTGCAGGGTAGCCTTTTGCCTACTGATTATGGGCCCTGGATATTAAGGGAACACTACTCTTTGTGAGGTGTATGCTGGGGGACCATTGGAGTAATGTTGCTTTGAAATCAAGTCCATGTCCCCCCAACACACACAGACTCTAGGCCGGGGTCCCTGTTTAGGGCCTATCTGCCCATTACCAATAAGGAGCGCTCCACACAGGCAGACTCACAGCAGATGGAAATATCATCAGCTCAACCACCCCGTCTTCCACACATCGGAAATTGTGCCAATTAACTCACCTATAGTCTGCCAACAGTCTACTGTGGGGGGTCTTTACACTCGGGGGGCTGATGTGTATTGTACTTTGTGAGCTCGGTGCCGGACAGTCTGCTACTGGAGGTCTCCTGTGATTGTCTGTTTATTAACCACTTTAAATGTTTATGATAATGGTGGTCTCTGTGGTAGATTCGCCGCAAGATTACTGTTATCGGTGGCAGGAGAGGGCCCCCCTTCCACCGATCTCCCGCGCCCTCTGCCGCTTACCGGAGCCATCGGCGGAGGTGATCGGTCCTTCTCCTTCCTTGGTACGGATACGAGTGAGGGCAAGATGCCCCCCCCGTCTGCATACCATAGGAGGTATGTCAAAACGTCACTTTCGCCCACACCTCTTAAAGGGACATTTTTTTTGTCATTTTTTTCAAATGACCAAATATTTTTATTTTTTTATTATTATTTTTAGTGTAAACAAGAGGTGTGTCTTTTTGACCCCCCCCCCCCCCCCCCAGATCGCATATATAAGAGGACCTGTCATGATTTTTTCTATAACAAGGGATGTTTACATTTCTCGTAATAGGAATAAAAGTGACCCAAATATATTTTTTTAAAAACTGTTTAAAAAACAATAAAATACAAAAAAAAACGCCCCGTCCCGACGAGCTCACGTGCAGAAGCGAACGCATACGTGAGCGGCGCCCGCAGATGAAAACGGTGTTCAAAGCACACATGTGAGGTATTGCCGCGATCGTTCGAGCAAGAGCAATAATTCTAGCTCTAGACCTCCTCTGTAACTCAAAACTGGTAACCTGTAGAATTTTTTAAACGTCGCCTATGGAAATTTTTAAGGGTAAAAGTTTGTCGCCATTCCACGAGCGGACGCAATTTTGAAGCGTGACATGTTGGGTATCAATTTACTCGGCGTAACATTATCTTTCATAATATATAAAAAAAAATGGGGATAACTATACTGTTGTCTTTTTTTTTAATTCAAAGAAGTACATTTTTTCCGAAAAAAAGTGCGTTTGTAAGATGGCTGCACGAATACGGTGTGACAAAAAGTATTGCAATGATCGCCATTTTATTCTCTAGGTTGTTAGAATTTTTTTTTAGAATGTTTGGGGGTTCTAAGTAATTTTCTAGCAAAAAGAAATTGTGAGAGGCCCGGATTCAGAAAGGACTTACGCCGTCGTAAGTCCAAATGTGCACCGTGGTATCAATGCGCTTATTCAGGAAACAAGATACGCCTGAATTTTGCAAGATACGACCGACGTAAGTCTCCTTACGCCGTCGTATCTTGGGCGCATATTTCCGCTGGCCGCTAGGGGTGCTTCCGTAGATTTACACGTTGAATATGCAAATGACCTAGATACGCCGATTTACAAACGTACTTGCGCCCGTCGGATTTAGCTACGCCGTTTACGTAAGGCGTACGTCTGGCGTAAAGTTACCCCTGCTATATGAGGCGCAGCTATTGTTAAGGTATGGACGTCGGAACAAGCGTCAAATTTTACGTCGTTTACGTAAGTCGTATGTGAATGGGGCTGTGCGTAGGTTACGTTCACGTCGTAGGCAGTCAGGGCTGCTGTTAGAAATCATGCCCCCCCCCCCCTCGCTAAAATGCCATGGTGGCAATGGTATGCTTTGCAGCCATGGCAGAATTATTGCCTCGCTACTGCCCCTTCCTGACAGCTGTTTTTTTTTTTTTTACTTAATAGTAATTTTAAATTACAACAGTGAGCCAAGCATTTGGCTTCAAGGTGCAGAGCAGCCCCATTGAACTCGATGAGAAGTGTGACAGGTGGTGCCGCCTTTCAAACTCTGCAGCCTGTGTTAAAAATGCTGCAGCTGTGAAGTAAAGCGTCACATCGATGGCATGTATACAGCCCTGTCTGACTATATGACAGCCGGCTTCTGAAGGGTCTGCTGACCATCTCCCAATGGCGGAGAGCGCTGACTGGAATGTTCTGGCGGGGAAGCCGTCCCCCTGTCAGAACACAGCAGGGGAGATCACAGTACACACATGTGTTAGAACAGTGGCTTTGACCTCCTAAGGTGTCAGTTATTTTCCCGTTCAGCCCGCTGGGTAAAATAAACTAGCCGTGTATTCTAGGCATTAGGCTGCATTCACATTTGGCGTTTTCTGGATGTGTGACAGCGCACAGGTAACGGGCGTTTTTGGAAATGCACCACAAATGCGCAGATTGCTTGTGGTGCCATTAATTGTTAATGGAACACCAAATGCAATACAACTGACCGGTGTTTTGTCATGAGGCAAAGCTGCATGCCTCAAAAGGTTCTAGAGAAGACCCTCCAGCTGCTGCAGAACTACAAATCCCATCATGCCTCAGCATTTGGAAGTCATGCAACAGTCAGACTTGCAATGCATCATGGGACTTGTAGTTCTGCAACAGCTGGAGGGCCACAGGTTGAGCACCCATGTTTTAGAGCCTCTGTGATGTGTTTGTCACACATATGGCAGCCCATTTAAGTGAATGTGTGCAAAAAACAAGCAAAAAATAAATAAAAATATGTGAGCAGGAACATGTGTTCCCACTACGCAAAGTATATAGGGGGCCTTAGGGGTGGTATATAGAAATATCTGGGCAGAGAGGTCTGTCAGCTGGAGAGAGAGGTGTCCACTGGCTGCAGTTCTAGGCTGGCTCCATATTCACTCCAATAGAACCCCCCGCCCCCCCCCTCACCCCTCCAGAAGAAACACTTCTACATCCAAACCCTGGAATTCGCCATGCACACAGAGCAGTGAGAGCGCCATCTGGAGGGAGGGGGAACAAGCTTCCTGATCATTCTTCATCTGAGAGGAGGGAGGGGGGGGGGGGGACGACGACGAAGGGGGAGTTTCAGGACCCAGGAGAGGCACAGGCTGCAGCTATCTCCTTCTGCTTCAGAACGGGACACAGCGAGCATACATAGATAGAACTGATCCCTCTGCAGAAAGCAGGCAGCTCTGCAAGGGATCCACAGGTGTACAAAGCAGATCCAATAAGTGACTTATCTGAGCAGTGTCGATGTCCGTGCGCCTGGGTGACGCTCTCCTCCTCCCTCGGTCAGTCCTGTGCAGTCACAGATTTCTTTTTTTATTATTCTGAACTCTGTTCAGATTGCCGGGCCCCCCTACTGGCCGGGGCACGCTACAACAGGGCCAGTTGTACTGGCTTATCAGCGGCCCTGTAGGCAGTGTTCGACGTATCTTAGGCATTCTATCCGATGTGATTCTGAGCATGCGCACTGGGATACGTCCACAGATGGCGCATGTGCCGTTCGTTCGGCCCCTCATTTGCATGGGGTTCATTTTAATACAACACGCCCACTGCCTTGCTAATTTGAATTAGGCGGGCTTACACCGGCCCCTTTACGCTACGCCGCCGCAACTTAGGGTGCAAGTGCTTTCTCAATACTGTACTTGCCTCTCTAGGTTACGTCGGCGTAGCGCATATGAGATGCGCTACGCCCGCCTAAAGATACGCAGACGGTCGCATCCATCGCGTCACGATTTTCCGAAAGAAGCCGAACGTCGGTGCGCAGGCGCAGTATAGAGCCGCACCGACGTTCGGCTTCTTTCGGCTACGAGTGACGCGATGGATGCGACCGTCGGAAGCCTCTCGGAAGACTGTCAATCAAGAAGGAACGCCCATTCCCGCAGCCCATACCCGGAAGCGACGGAAGAAGATGCATCTCAAAAACGGGTAAGTACTGCTCATATTTTACAACAAATAGCCGATTCCCCTAGACCGAACGAGCAGGAATCTAAGGGGAGAAATTTTTTTTTTTTATAAATGGGTGAACTCCCGCTTTAAGCGGTAAAGGTATTATTAGGTAGATTCATGTACGTGAGCCTAAAGATGTGACAGCGTAGCTTAGCCTGTTTAGGCTACGCCGCCGTAAATAAGCTAGGCTAGTAATGATTCTAAATCAACTTACCTGCTAATTTACGGCGGCGTAGCCTAAAACGAGCGGGCGTAAGGGCGCCTAATTCAAATTGGTTGGAGGGGGGCGTGTTGTATGGAAATGAGGCTTGACCTCACGTTTTTTGAAGTTTTTTCAACACTGCGCATGCGACGGGCGCCTACATTTCCCAGGGCGCATTGCGGCTAAGTACGCCGTACGGGCCTATTGATTTTGACGTGGACGTAAACGACATAACTCCCGATTCGCAGACGACCTACGCAAACGACGTAAAAAATTCGAACCTTGCGGCGGGAACGGCGGCCATACTTTAACATTGTTATTCCACCTCATAGGTCGGATAACTTTAGGCCGCCTAAGGCCTTACGGAAACGACGTAATTCGACTGCGGCGGCCTGGCGTACGCTCGGGAATCGGCGTACAAGCTCATTTACATAATCTACGCCGGCCGCAATGGAAGCGCCACCTAGCGGCCATCCGAAAAATTGCAAGCTAAGATAGAACGGCGCAAGCCGTCCTATCTTAGCTTTGTTTAAGCGTATATCTCTGTTTGAGCATACGCTTAAACATACGGTGGCGTAGATTCGGAGTTAGGTCGGCTTATCTACTGATAATCTACTGATAAGCCGGCCTAACTCTTTGTGACTCTACCTATATGTGTTTTCTGCTGAGCTTGTCTGTCCCATGGTTAATTGTGTCTCCTTGTTTGCCTGCTGGAATCCTGTGCACTCCGCCTAGGCTGGTTTAAAGTGGATGTGCGCTGAAAAAAAAAAATTAAAAGCCAGCAGGTACCAATACTGCAGCTGATGACTTTTAATATTGGGACACTTACCTGTCCTGGAGTCCAGCGCTGATCGCAGCAGAGGAGGAGCGATCGCTCGTCACTCTGCTGCCCCCCGCCATCCTTGGTGAGGGAACCAGGAAGTGAAGAGCTCCGGCTTCACTACCCGGTTCCCTATGGCGCATGCGCGAGTCGTGCTACGCCTGCCGATTGGCTCACACGCTGTGTGCTGGGAGCCGAGTGTTCCCAAAACACAACGGGGGGGGGGGGGGAGGTGACGTCATGCCCGCAGTCTGGCCGAGACTGTGTGGCCGGAAGTGGGTGCAAATACCTGTCTTTAGACAGGTATCTGGACACCCCTCCCCCTGAAAGGTGTCAAATGTGACACCGGAGGGGGGGAGGGTTCCGATCAGCGGGAGTTCCACTTTAGGGTGGAGTTCCGCTTTAAGTGCAGAGTTAATTCTAGTTCTGTATACAGTTGGGTTTGCGCATGGTCATGTGATCAGCCTCACCTGGTTGTGAAGTATAAATTCTCTCATTTTATTTTTCAAACAAAGAGTTGCAGCTTTGCAGGGAAACGAGTCCTGCCTGGTTCCTGGTAATATGCGGCTCTAATATCCGATATCTCTCTTCAGACCGGGAGAAGCAGAGCGCTTCCGTCACAGCTTGTAACCTGGTTATCCATGTCTGTTGCCTGCCCTGAACCTTGCCTTATATCCTGACCATCCAAATCCATCACCTGTCCTGACCTCCGGCCAACGTCCTGACCTCCATCCAATGTCCTGACCTCCAACCAGTGTCCTGACCTCCAACCAATGTCCTGACCTCCAACCAATGTCCTGACCTCCATCCAATGTCCTGACCTCCGGCCAATGTCCTGACCTCCATCCAATGTCCTCACCTCCAACCAATGTCCTCACCTCCATCCAATGTCCTCACCTCCAACCAATGTCCTGACCTCCAAGCAACGTCCTGACCTCCATCCAATGTCCTGACCTCCATCCAATGTCCTGACCTCCAAGCAACGTCCTGACCTCCATCCAATGTCCTGACCTCCGGCCAATGTCCTGACCTCCAAGCAACGTCCTCACCTCCATCCAATGTCCTCACCTCCATCCAACGTCCTGACCTCCAACCAATGTCCTGACCTCCAACCAATGTCCTGACCATCCAAATCCATCACCTGTCCTGACCTCCATCCAATGTCCTCACCTCCATCCAACGTCCTGACCTCCAACCAATGTCCTGACCTCCAAGCAATGTCCTGACCATCCAAATCCATCACCTGTCCTGACCTCCATCCAATGTCCTGACCTCCAGCCAATGTCCTGACCTCCAACCAGTGTCCTGACCTCCAAGCAACGTCCTGACCTCCATCCAATGTCCTAACCTCCAACCAATGTCCTGACCTCCAACCAATGTCCTGACCTCCAACCAATGTCCTGACTTCCAACCAATGTCCTGACCTCCAACCAATGTCCTAACCTCCAACCAGTGTCCTGACCTCCATCCAATGTCCTGACCTCCAAGCAACGTCCTGACCTCCATCCAATGTCCTGACCTCCGGCCAATGTCCTGACCTCCAAGCAACGTCCTCACCTCCATCCAACGTCCTGACCTCCAACCAATGTCCTCACCTCCATCCAAATCCATCACCTGTCCTGACCTCCATCCAATGTCCTCACCTCCATCCAACGTCCTGACCTCCAACCAATGTCCTGACCTCCAAGCAACGTCCTGACCATCCAAATCCATCACCTGTCCTGACCTCCATCCAATGTCCTCACCTCCAACCAATGTCCTGACCTCCAACCAATGTCCTGACCTCCAACCAATGTCCTGACCTCCAAGCAACGTCCTGACCATCCAAATCCATCACCTGTCCTGACCTCCATCCAATGTCCTCACCTCCATCCAACATCCTGACCTCCAACCAATGTCCTGACCTCCAAGCAACGTCCTGACCATCCAAATCCATCAACTGTCCTGACCTCCATCCAATGTCCTGACCTCCAGCCAATGTCCTGACCTCCAGCCAATGTCCTGACCTCCAACCAGTGTCCTGACCTCCAAGCAACGTCCTGACCTCCATCCAATGTCCTAACCTCCAACCAATGTCCTGACCTCCAACCAATGTCCTAACCTCCAACCAATGTCCTCACCTCCATCCAATGTCCTGACCTCCAGCCAATGTCCTGACCTCCAGCCAATGTCCTGACCTCCAACCAATGTCCTGACTTCCAACCAATGTCCTGACCTCCAACCAATGTCCTAACCTCCAACCAATGTCCTGACCTCCAACCAATGTCCTGACCTGCAGTCCTGCTGTCTGTTCCAGTCCATTGTTACCTGGTATATCTGCCGGTTTTCTCTCTGCCACTTATTTCTGAATTGGAGAATAAGGAAACGTACCTGGAAGCCGCAAGCAGCTCTTCGTTGTGATTGGCTGCATCTTTCCTAGTGTCACCCTGCAGGTATAGACCTTCCCATAATCCAGAGCTGTAGGTGTTATAGTCAGAGAACAGGAGAGAACGTCTCCGCTGCCTCGGGTCTCTCCTTTCCCCAGATCTCTTCCAGCACCTGACCAGGTGACCTCAGGGGTGTCTCCAGGATTACAGCCAATCACATCACAGCGCAGAGTCACAGGACGTCCATAATCGGGATTCCTGGGATCACTGGAGATCTCACCGACCACGAGGTGACCTGAGGAGGAAAATATACATAAATACCAACCGACCTTCACATATATCACAGCCAATAATAGTGATCTCTCTGCAGACAGAGGAGGAAGAAGTGGAAGCAGTGATCTCTCTGCAGAGGAGGAAGAAGTGGAAGCAGTGATCTCTCTGCAGACAGAGGAGGAAGAAGTGGAAGCAGTGATCTCTCTGCAGACAGAGGAGGAAGAAGTGGAAGCAGTGATCTCTCTGCAGACAGAGGAGGAAGAAGTGGAAGCAGTGATCTCTCTGCAGACAGAGGAGGAAGAAGTGGAAGCAGTGATCTCTCTGCAGACAGAGGAGGAAGAAGTGGAAGCAGTGATCTTTCTGCAGACAGAGGAGAAGTGGAAGCAGTGATCTCTCTGCAGACAGAGGAGGAAGAAGTGGAAGCAGTGATCTCTCTGCAGAGGGTGATAAAAGCTTAGGTGGAGGGGGAGGGGCAGAGGTGGTGTGATATAGGCTGGGGGGAGGGAGGTAGTTACCTTTCAAAAGGATGATTCTCATCTTAGTAAAATGTGTCCCGCAATGAATGACATCCAGGCTGATTTCAGAGTTATGATCTTCAGTGTCGGGAGTGAGTGTCAGCTCTGTGGTTCCGGAGAAGATCCCGGATTCCGG
Organism: Rana temporaria; assembly: GCF_905171775.1. Classification (NCBI taxonomy): domain Eukaryota; kingdom Metazoa; phylum Chordata; class Amphibia; order Anura; family Ranidae; genus Rana; species Rana temporaria. The sequence continues at coordinate 320,262 of NW_024404490.1, read as the reverse complement.
ATTGTGTTGGATGTTCTCTGTCCAATCCTCTTTAGGCAATTCTCTTGCACTTGATGCCCACTGAATGCCGGGACCCCCAGGGTACATGCCATCGATCGTACAGGAAAATGTCACCGGCTGTCCACGTTGGGGCTGGGCGGGGTCACACTGGATTTCCCCCAGAGTGGGCGGAGATACTGCAATATAAAGAACAGCCGTGTTATACAAAGTATCCATTTCACTGATATCTTCATCCCATCTACAGTACAGAGATACATTGGTGGTGATAAAATACAATATATACATTGTTATAATATAGAAATCATAGAGAGGAAGTGACGCTCCCCATCCGCCTCGTATCTCTCACATATTCTCATTACAATAAAGGAGAGATGGCCGTCTTGTAGAATTTGGTTGTTGGGATTCCTCCGCAGAAAATAACACCGAGGCCCCATTCACACCAAAGCGCAGAGAGGTCAGTTTTTCTGCACACATTCTTCAAGGGCAGAAAAAAAAAGAAACAATTGTTCTCTATGATGAAAAAAGAAAGTTACATAGAGAAAAATGTGCTGCTCCTCCTTACTGAACCACACAGAAACACCTACATTTCCCCCCTTGGAATTTCATGCCGCGCACACACGATCGGAAATTCCGACAAGAAAAACGTGGACAGAATTTCGCTCAAGCTGTCTTGCATACACACGGGTCACACCAAATTCCGACCGTCAAGAACGCGGGGACGTACAACACAACGACGAGCCGAGAAAAATGAAGTTCAATGCTTCCGAGCATGCGTCAATTTGTGTAGGATTTTTCTCCGTCGCAATTGCACACAGACGATCGGAGTTTCCGACAAGAACTTTTCCCGTCGGAAAATTTGAGAACCAGCTCTCAAATTGTTGCTGTCGGAAATTCCGACCAAAAGCTCACATCGGACTTTTCTTGTCGGAAATTCCGATCGTGTGTACGCGGCATTAGGTAGCAAAAAATAGAGGCATGCACTATACTGTACTGTATTCACAAAGCACTTGTCTCCGAACTTACGGCGGCGTAGCGTAAATGGGGCCGGCCTAAGCCAAATGAGGATGAGGGGGCGTGTTTTATGTTAATTATTGGTGACCCGACGTGATTGACGTTTTTCACGAACGGTGCATGCGCCGTCCGTGGAATTTCCCAGTGTGCATTGCTCCAAAGTACGCCGCAAGGACGTCATTGGTTTCGACGTGAACGTAAATTACGTCCAGCCCTATTCACGGACTTCACGGACTTTGCGTTCGGGTTTTTCCGGCGGATAGCTACCCCTGCTTCTATGAGGGGTAGCTAATGTTAAGTATGGCCGACGTTCCCGCGCCGATTTTTAAATTTTCTACGTCGTTTGCGTACCGCGATCGGGAATACCGATGGCCGCAAACGACGTACCCGCCGCAAACAATTCATTAGTACAACCATGCGATCAAAATCCGCCAGAGGATTTATCCGCGGAAACGGACCTCAGGACCGTTTCCACGGATAAATCCTCTCGTGTGTACTAGGCCTTACACTTCTGCAGGTTTTCATTTATTCCACCTGCCTAAAAGTCCAAGACGGAAAAAGATAGTTGTTATAAAGGTTCTCTCTGTGCTGTGTTCACGACACCGGGATCACCCGCAGATTGTGTTCTGCGCAAAAAAAATCTGACGTGACATCAGCACTGCGGTGTGAACAGGACACATAACCGACACGCATGGAAACTGATGGACATTATGGGGCAGATTCAGATAGATCTGCGGATCTTTAGATCCGCTCGATCTACCTGGTTTACGATCCGCCGGTGCAATTTAGCGAGGCAAGTGCATGATTCATAAAGCACTTACCTCGCAAACTGCACCGTCGGATCCTAACTCCCCCCGGCGGAATGCAAATTCCGCGGCTAGGGGGAGTGTACAATTTAAATCAGGCGCGTTCCCGCGCCGATTTAACTGCGCATGCGCCGGGCCGAAAAAGCCCAGTGCGCATGCTCCAAATGACGTCGCTACGACGTCATTGTTTGCGGCGGGTACGTCGTTTGCGGCCATCGGTATTGCCGATCGCGGTACGCAAACGACGTAGAAAATTTAAAAATCGGCGCGGGAACGTCGGCCATACTTAACATTAGCTACCCCTCATAGAAGCAGGGGTAGCTATCCGCCGGAAAAACCCGAACGCAAACGACGTAGAAAACGAGCGACGGGCGGGCGTACGGACGTGAATCGGCGGTTTTCCTCATTTGCATATGCGACGGGTAAAAAATCGCGACGACACCTAGCGGCCGGCGGGAGATTACAGCCTAAGATTCGACTGGTGTAAGTCACTTACACCAGTCGGATCTAAGGGAGATCTATGCGGAACTGATTCTTATGAATCAGTCGCATAGCTCCGCCGGCGTATCTCTATCTGAATCTGCCCCTATAAATACTTCTTCATACCAGTATATGGAACAACAGCCACATATCAGGAATATGAAACGTTGGGGTAACAAACACTTTATCTTTTTACTTATTATAGCGGAAGCCATCGATATTCGCAGTACTCACATATTTCTCCCAGTGTCCAGGTGATGTGTTTTGGTCTCGATAGGCTGTCATGCTGAACCTGACATCGGAAATTCTTCCCCAGATCCCTCATTGTTGGGATGTAACAGGAAGTGCTGGTCACATGATACATTCTATCATTATCCTGGAGGGGGTCAGTGGTGTGTGAGGATGTTATGATGTCATCTCCCGCGTACCATGTGACTTGTATGTCTGACGGGTAAAATGAATGAATCCTACAGGAGAGATCCAACTTCTCACCGACACAAACAACTTCCTGACCCTTCACTATGGGGTCCAGCATGGGAACCGCTGAAAGAACACAGAAGACAGGCAGATGTATTAAAAATATGCTTGTGAAAGCCTCAACCTCTTCCCCACCTCCCCCGTATACCTCATCCTCCTTTTCCTCCTGGATCCACCTTCTACCTCTCCCCTCTTCTTCTTTTCTTACCCTTCTCCCTCATCCCTCTGTTCCTCCTCCATTACAGGAAAATCTCGGATTGCGAGGATAATGCGTTCCACAAACATGCTTGTAATCCAAAGCACTCTTATATCAAAGCAAATTTCCCCATAAGAAATCATGGAAACTCAGATGATTCGTTCCACAACCATTTATTGATAAGTCCTTCAGTTTAATATAAAAAGATTGTAGCGATGTGATTGGTTGTGTGACCATAAAATGTCCACCAATGGAAGTCTCCACAAGAGGATTAGAAGGAATATCCATCAGGAGCTCCAGAATATAAAAGAGAAGAGAGGCGCCTCTAAGTGTAGCAATAAGTTACTAAATGTTGTCCCTTCATTACATGTAACCATATCGCTACACTTAGAGGAGGAGCCTCTCTTCTCTTTTATACTCAGTTGTGACATGACGCTACTCTTATATCAAGACATCGCTTGTATATCAAGACATCGCTTGTATATCAAGTCAAAATTTATAAAAAAATTTAGCTTGTCTAGCAAAGCGCTCTCAAACCAAGTTACTCTCAAACCAAGGTTTTACTGTACATTCTACCCTTTACCCTTCCTCCTCATCCACCCCCCCCCTCTACCACTTCTCCAACCACCTACTACCTCTCTCCACACCTCCTCTTACAATCTACTCTAATACAGTCTCTAATTTAATCCTACAACCCCATTATACCTCTTCTTCCTTCTCTTCTCCACCCCCTCCGTTTTCTTTTGCCGATTCTCCCTTTTCTTTCTCCTTCCCTTCTACTACTTTCTTCTTCTTCTTTCTTTTTCTCCCTCTCCTCCTCCTCCATCTAAGGTTCCTCTTCTACCTCTGGCGGCTTCTACTACACCCCATCCCATCACTTTCTTCTTCTCCATCTCCACCTCCTTTTCCTCCATCATCTTCTACCTTTTCCCCTTCTCCTTCTTCACTCCATTTCTACATTTTTCCCCATCTCCATCTTTATTCCCCTTTACCCAGGGGTCAAGTCCTGGGGAAAAAAGTGTGGGAACTCCCCCATCCACTACCCCACCAAAATAAAAAAAAATTATACGCTCATATGCATAATTACTAAACTGCATGTATTTTCTAAAGCAAGTTCTTTCTAAATCCCGCGATAACTCGCGGCAGACCTCCGCAATGTCTCCTGGGAACAATGACAAAAGCTCCCAGGAGACATTGCGGCATCGAGGAAGTGACGGATGATGATGAATCCATATACAGGAAGCGGCCAGTAACATAAAGGATGACTAAGGTTCGCCTGCCCCTGACAGTGACTCGAGCTGGGCATCGCCGCTTAGTGAAGGATTGGCTCGGGCGGCTCTGCTGCTCTCAGCTGCTCTAGTCCTGCAAAGGGAACTGCGTTCCTGCTGTGAAAAAAGTGCAGGAACTCCGTTCCCACGCGTTCCCTCAGGACTTGAGCCCTGCCTTTACCTCTTCCTACTCCCATTCTCTCCCCCCCTCCCCATGAACCCTTTCACCTTTGTTCTCCTTCATCCCCTTGTACCTGCTCCCCCTTTCCCTCATCACCTCCTCCATCCTCCTCTACCTCTCCGACTTCCTTCTACTCTCCTTCCCCTCCTTGTATCGCTTTCCTTTTCTCCTTCTCTACTCATCTTCTTTCTCTTCCCCCTTCAATTCTACTTCCTTCTACTTCTCTCATTTCCTCCATTAGCATCTTCTAACTCTCACCTTCTCCTACTCCACGCTCTTCTCTTCCCACCTCTTCCCCCTCCCCCTCCATCATCTTCAACCTTTTCTCACTTCTAATCCTCCGTTCTCCTTCTACCTCTTCCCCCTCCTCCATCATCTTCAACCTTTTCTCACTCCTAATCCTCCGTTCTCCTTCTACCTCTTCCCCCTCCCCCTCCATCATCTTCAACCTTTTCTCACTTCTAATCCTCCGTTCTCCTTCTACCTCTTCCCTCTCCTCCATCATCTTCAACCTTTTCTCACTTCTAATCCTCCGTTCTCCTTCTACCTCTTCCCCCTCCCCCTCCATCATCTTCAACCTTTTCTCACTTCTAATCCTCCGTTCTCCTTCTACCTCTTCCCCCTCCCCCTCCTCCATCATCTTCAACCTTTTCTCACTTCTAATCCTCCGTTCTCCTTCTACCTCTTCCCCCTCCCCCTCCATCATCTTCAACCTTTTCTCACTTCTAATCCTCCGTTCTCCTTCTTCCCCCTCCATCATCTTCAACCTTTTCTCACTTCTAATCCTCCGTTCTCCTTCTACCTCTTCCCTCTCCCCCTCCTCCATCATCTTCAACCTTTTCTCACTTCTAATCCTCCGTTCTCCTTCTACCTCTTCCCCCTCCTCCATCATCTTCAACCTTTTCTCACTCCTAATCCTCCGTTCTCCTTCTACCTCTTCCCCCTCCCCCTCCATCATCTTCAACCTTTTCTCACTTCTAATCCTCCGTTCTCCTTCTACCTCTTCCCTCTCCTCCATCATCTTCAACCTTTTCTCACTTCTAATCCTCCGTTCTCCTTCTACCTCTTCCCCCTCCCCCTCCATCATCTTCAACCTTTTCTCACTTCTAATCCTCCGTTCTCCTTCTTCCCCCTCCATCATCTTCAACCTTTTCTCACTTCTAATCCTCCGTTCTCCTTCTACCTCTTCCCCCTCCCCCTCCATCATCTTCAACCTTTTCTCACTTCTAATCCTCCGTTCTCCTTCTACCTCTTCCCTCTCCTCCATCATCTTCAACCTTTTCTCACTTCTAATCCTCCGTTCTCCTTCTACCTCTTCCCCTCCCCCTCCATCATCTTCAACCTTTTCTCACTTCTAATCCTCCGTTCTCCTTCTACCTCTTCCCCCTCCCCCTCCTCCATCATCTTCAACCTTTTCTCACTTCTAATCCTCCGTTCTCCTTCTACCTCTTCCCCCTCCTCCTCCTCCATCATCTTCAACCTTTTCTCACTTCTAATCCTCCGTTCTCCTTCTACCTCTTCCCCCTCCTCCATCATCTTCAACCTTTTCTCACTTCTAATCCTCCGTTCTCCTTCTACCTCTTCCCCCTCCTCCATCATCTTCAACCTTTTCTCACTTCTAATCCTCCGTTCTCCTTTTACCTCTTCCCTCTCTTCCTCCATCATCTTCAACCTTTTCTCACTTCTAATCCTCCGTTCTCCTTCTACCTCTTCCCTCTCCCCCTCCTCCTCCATCATCTTCAACCTTTTCTCACTTCTAATCCTCCGTTCTCCTTCTACCTCTTCCCCCTCCCCCTCCATCATCTTCAACCTTTTCTCACTTCTAATCCTCCGTTCTCCTTTTACCTCTTCCCCCTCCCCCTCCTCCATCATCTTCAACCTTTTCTCACTTCTAATCCTCCGTTCTCCTTCTACCTCTTCCCCCTCCCCCTCCTCCATCATCTTCAACCTATTCTCACTTCTAATCCTCCGTTCTCCTTCTACCTCTTCCCTCTCCTCCATCATCTTCAACCTTTTCTCACTTCTAATCCTCCGTTCTCCTTCTACCTCTTCCCTCTCCTCCATCATCTTCAACCTTTTCTCACTTCTAATCCTCCGTTCTCCTTCTACCTCTTCCCTCTCCTCCATCATCTTCAACCTTTTCTCACTTCTAATCCTCCGTTCTCCTTCTACCTCTTCCTCCTCCTCCTCCATCATCTTCAACCTATTCTCACTTCTAATCCTCCGTTCTCCTTCTACCTCTTCCCCCTCCCCCTCCTCCATCATCTTCAACCTTTTCTCACTTCTAATCCTCCGTTCTCCTTCTACCTCTTCCCTCTCCTCCATCATCTTCAACCTTTTCTCACTTCTAATCCTCCGTTCTCCTTCTACCTCTTCCCTCTCCTCCATCATCTTCAACCTTTTCTCACTTCTAATCCTCCGTTCTCCTTCTACCTCTTCCCTCTCCTCCTCCATCATCTTCAACCTTTTCTCACTTCTAATCCTCCGTTCTCCTTCTACCTCTTCCCTCTCCTCCATCATCTTCAACCTTTTCTCACTTCTAATCCTCCGTTCTCCTTCTACCTCTTCCCTCTCCTCCATCATCTTCAACCTTTTCTCACTTCTAATCCTCCGTTCTCCTTCTACCTCTTCCCCCTCCTCCATCATCTTCAACCTTTTCTCACTTCTAATCCTCCGTTCTCCTTCTACCTCTTCCCCCTCCCCCTCCATCATCTTCAACCTTTTCTCACTTCTAATCCTCCGTTCTCCTTCTACCTCTTCCCCCTCCTCCATCATCTTCAACCTTTTCTCACTTCTAATCCTCCGTTCTCCTTCTACCTCTTCCCCCTCCCCCTCCATCATCTTCAACCTTTTCTCACTTCTAATCCTCCGTTCTCCTTCTACCTCTTCCCTCTCCTCCTCCATCATCTTCAACCTTTTCTCACTTCTAATCCTCCGTTCTCCTTCTACCTCTTCCCTCTCCTCCTCCATCATCTTCAACCTTTTCTCACTTCTAATCCTCCGTTCTCCTTCTACCTCTTCCCTCTCCTCCTCCATCATCTTCAACCTTTTCTCACTTCTAATCCTCCGTTCTCCTTCTACCTCTTCCCTCTCCTCCTCCATCATCTTCAACCTTTTCTCACTTCTAATCCTCCGTTCTCCTTCTACCTCTTCCCTCTCCTCCTCCATCATCTTCAACCTTTTCTCACTTCTAATCCTCCGTTCTCCTTCTACCTCTTCCCTCTGTGCCGTTCTGAGAGGAAGTGAATGAGTGATAATGACCGGCATCCAGAGGGGGACAGAAACGGCACACTCAGTGTGCCCTTAAATAATAAACCTGCTGCGCAATTGCGCCTGACGTCACCCGCGCTTGCAGGGCGATTTCTATGGAGACTCCAGCTGTGAGTACTTTTTCACAGGCAGCGATCGGCTATCTAGATTTGAAGAAGCACAAGTTGTATTGGAGGGTTTACAATCACTTTAAGGCTCCACCACAGAAGAAATGACAAAACTCTCGGGCCTTGTGGTTCTTGATGAAACCTCTGCTCGTGGACGGTCAGCCAAAATGGCGGTCTTAGAACTAAATGTATTGTATATTTTCCATCACTCACCGGTCACACTCAGGATCTGCTCTCTGTCCTCCCGGTGATTTGTAGCAGGGTGAAAGGTTCTACAGATATATGTCACTCCATCATCTTCTCTTATAGTCGGTTTCAGGATCAGAGCACTTATATAGCTGAAGGAATTATCTTCTTCATGCTCATTTTGTATCACTCTATGGGAATATTTCTCCCTGTGATTGGAGTCACTCCCAGAATTCCATGTTAGCAGTTCAGTCTCTTGGTTGTTCTCCCTCCTCAGCCAGGTGATGGACAAATCTCGCGGTTTAAACCCATTTATGGGACAGGTGAGAGTCAGCCGCTCCTCATGGGTGACACGGTCCGGGCTCATGATGGACAACAACTTGGGAGAAACTAAAGAAGAGAATTTAGAATTATTATATATGAATATGTAGCGCCCCCCCCCCCCCCCCCCCCGCGCGCAGGAGCCGCTTCGATATTGGTTTGCTCGGGTATCCCTCCGTTTTAATCCACAGCCAGTCACAGGTTATTTTCACACAGCCAGGCGCACACACTCTTCCACTCATTATTTCCAATGACCAGTCTGGGGGATTGGTGTTTGTATTTTATTTGGAGAAGTTGGATAGGAGAAAGGAATGAGTAGGACACTCCAAATCCACTATTCACAGGAGATTATCTGCAGAACTATACAGCGCCTGCATGGGATGAACAAGTCCCTTTGTAGCAGAAGGAACTCCGGGAACTTTGCCTCTACAAGACACCCAGCGGTGTCCCCGATAACTTGCACCCAGAAGTTGACTCCGAGCACCCGGGGGGGGTCTAACAGCACCAGGCCCAAGGATCCCCTGTGGAGGGTCTGTACTCACAAGGCTCCTGAAGCCCCCTTCCTCAGCCATCCTCACCCTTCCTCAGCCATCCTCACCCTTCCTCAGCCATCCTCACCCTTCCTCAGCCATCCTCACCCTTCCTCGGCCTTCCTCACCCTTCCTCACCCTTCCTCGGCCTTCCTCCCCAGTACCAGACACAGGATCCGTGGACACCTTCCCTCAGTCAGCCCTCACAAGAACCATGGGTTGCAGCTTCAGTGTTTCAGGCCCTAAGTTCAGTGCATGGCAGCTTGTGCGGAGGAGGGGCAGCATCCCCCTCCCCACCTGGACCTCTCTATCTAGAGCAGGGATCTTCAAACTACGGCCCTCCAGCTGTTGCAGAACTACAAGTCCCATGAGGCATTGTAAAACTCTGACATTCACAGACATGACTAGGCATGATGGGAATTGTAGTTCCTGAACAACTGGAGGGCCATAGTTTGAGGACCCCTGATCTAGAGGAAGACCCTGAGCCCAAGTGCTCTTCAGATATAAATACAGTTACCCAGCATGCATTAGGGCACTGCCCCTAATTGGCCAGGGCTATATAGACATCAATGGTCTCATCTGCCAGGTTTCCTCCCACCATCCAGTATACTCCATAGCTATTGGATCCGTGTGAAACCTTCAAGACAGCATTAGCAGCACCAGAGCACACTGAGCAGACTATACAAATCAATCACAGCCTCTGTTAAAGTGGAGGTTCACCCAAAAACAAAATTTTTAACATTAGATTGAGGCTCATTTTGTGAAGGGGAATCGGGTGTTTTTTTTTAAATCGAAGCCGTACTTAGAGATAGATCTTCTCCGCCGCTTCCGGGTATGGGCTGCGGGACTGGGCGTTCCTATTTGATTGACAGGCTTCCGACGGTCGCATACAGCGCGTCACGATTTTCCGAAAGTAGCCAAACATCGGTGCGCAGGCGCCGTATAGAGCCGCACCGACGTTCGGCTTCTTTCGGCTACTCGTGACGCGATGTATGCGACAATCGGAAGCCTGTCAATCAAATAGGAACACCCAGTCCCGAAGACCATACCCGGAAGCGGCGGAGAAGATCGCTCTCTAAAACGGTAAGTACTGCTTCAATTTAAAAAAAAAACACCCGATTCCCCTTCACAAAATGAGCCTCAATCTAATGTTAAAAATTGTTTTTCGGGTGAACTCCCACTTTAAGTAGAGAAAACAGAAACGATATACACTCATCCCAGCACCTACCTAGGAGGGCGCTACACAAATATATTCCATAAAAATATAAAGCAATGAGGTACATTACAAAATTTCAGACATGTCCTTTTGCTGAAGGACATATAGACAGTTCACATGGAGCTCCATCCTCCAATAATTATTAATCTGTACAGTAGAGCCCACTACTGCCCCCTAGGAGGTCAGACAAGACCAATCACTGCAAGTAATGCGCAGAAACATTTCATGTAGAAGAGTCTCACCTCCAATGACGTTGAGTATTCTGCGTACCGAGACCGGAGAGGTCAGTGCCGGGTGTTTTACATGGACAGATAATTCCGCTCCATTATCCAGGCCATAGCTGGGAGTTATCTGGAGAGAACACTGACAGAGGAATGCACCAAACTTCTTCCTTCTGATAAGAGGAGTCATCTCCAGCTGTAGAAGCCTATCCTCGTGTCCTGCAGATCCATTCATCAGTTGTCTCCCCTCCTCCATATCTACATCTTCATCCCCTCCTCCACTATCTTTACTTATCCTGACCGGAGTGAGGAGACCTCCAGACTTCCAGGTGTAGATGGTCCTCATCTCCTCCCCGGATCTTCTCATACACACAGAGATATCTATGTCGTTGGGTCTGAAGTCCATAATCTGACAAGTCAGAGTCGTCCTGTTCATGTCAATCAGATCATCGTTCCCGGTAATCTCCGAGAGAGTGGGAGGATCTGGAAGAGGAAATCATTGTATGGATTATTACATTTATTATATAATGTATTTGTGTTATCCGGAGATCAGACTCATCTCGTCGTCAACCAACTGAACTAATATACAAGATACTTCAGTATCACCCAAAAAAAGGTCAGATATAAAAAAAAAACATATTACAGTACACTCAACACTCACATCAGGGTCTCCAGAGAGCCCCCCTTACATCAGAGAGCCCCCCCCTTACATCAGAGTGTCCCCTTTACATCAGAGAGCCACCCCTTACATCAGAGAGCCCCCCTTACATCAGAGAGCCCCCCTTACATCAGAGAGCCCCCCTTACATCAGAGAGCCACCCCTTACATCAGAGAACCCCCCTTACATCAGAGTGCCCCCCTTACATCAGAGAGCCCCCCTTACATCAGAGTGCCCCCCTTACATCAGAGAGCCAACCCATTACATCAGAGTCCCCAGAGAGACTCAGTCTTGCATCAGGGTCCCCAGAGAGCCCCCGTACATCAGGGTCTCTAGAGAGCATCCATCACTTACATCAGGATCCTGAGAGAGCCCCCCTCACTTACATCAGTGTTCCCAGAGAGCCTCCCCCTTACATTAGAGTCCCCAAAAAGCCCCCCATTACATCAGGGTCCCCAGAGAGCCTCCCCCTTACATCAGGGTCCCCAGAGAGCCCCCCCACTTACATCAGGGTTCCCAGAGAGCCTCCCCCTTACATCAGGGTCCCAAGAGAGCCCCCACTTGCATTAGGGTCCCCAGAGAGCCACTCCTTACATCAGGGTCACCAGAGAGAGGGTGGGCAGTGAGAGATGATGTCATCTCTCTGTTCTCTTGCCTGCCCGCTCTCTGGCTCTTCTGTGCTGCCCACCGCACGGCTGCAGAGAGGTGATGGCCCGGTAGTGGGCTGCGGCCCTGTGGTTGGGGACCCCTGGGACTCAGGGCTATGGGCCCCAGATTTGCGGCTATACCACTAAAAGCCAACCCCTAGCGATGCCACTGGCTGTCACTGAAACCGGCCCACTGAGCCATCAGCCCACGGGAAACTCCTGGTAGTCCCAATGGCCACTACATGCCTGGTTGTCACTCAGAAATCATCTGTATCCAATACAAAGTTTTATTTAAAAAATAAAATTCCTAGAAACTCCGCTGAGCACTGTGGAGGACTCCCTCCCCCCCTCCTCCAGATCTCTACAGACAGCATGCAGCTACAAGTGAACCAATTTCTCCAGAAGCAGGACGAAATGGAAAACAGGCTCAGAAGGAGAAACCTGAGATTTATCGGGCTGCCTGAAGGAAATGACTGATCCTCATTCCTGGAGCAACTCCTGTGCATCATGTACGGTAAGGAGGCCTTTTCCCCTATGTTTGTTGTTAAACGGGCCCACCCTATGTCCGGGAGACCACCTTCAATCGGGGGCCCCACCTCGCACATTCATCGTGACTATCATGGACAAAGCAGGCCACTAGATGGCGCTAGCAGCACATTGGCGCGCATGGGCACGGGCATGAGCGGCAACGGCGCATTAGCACGCACGGGCACGCGCAATTGCGGCACTTTGGCGCGCACAGGCACGAGCGGCAGCGGCGCGCAGGCACGTGCTGACGCCATTTTGGTGCCAAACCAGGCTATTTAATGGAGCTGATCCTGCGGCCTCTTGCTGTTAGGTCTTCAGCGCTTCCCGTTACCCACCTGATACCCGTTACCTGATTGTCTACAGTTCCTGCGACCCGGCTTGCCTCTGATCATCCTTGACCTCCGCCTGCCCTGACCCCCGGCTTGTCTGACCTGGTCTCTGCCTGCTCCTCTAATCTGACTGCTGCCCGCCTGTTACTGATCCGTCCTGAACTACGACTTCGCTCCTGCTTCTACCCTGTACCTGATCCGCCCGCCAATGTTTGACCCGGCCTGCCTGACCCTGCTTGTGCCCGTACTACAGCACACCTCCCTCCTGTTGCTGATCCCAGCTTCCTGCACCAAGCTCCAGCTGTCTGTTGTCCTGCTATCCCCGGCATCGCTGACATCTCTTTGGAGTCTACAGGAGTCCACCTCAGCTCCAGCACAGCGTTCTTGCCAGGCGCTTGTGCGACTTTGTACTCTCAAGCTCCCTGTCCACACTACCAGAGGCTCCGGAGTCAGAGAAGCAAGAGTAGGCGCTCCCTGCACGTCAGGCTCTATCACCAGGTACGTGACAGCGACATTCCTTAACTATAGAGACCGAGATACCATATTGAGCTTAAGCAGAAAGAAGGGAAATATTCTCTGCAGAGATGCAGCGCAAATGCAAAATCTTTACAGAAGCTAAAAGGCGCCTCCGTATTAAACACATCAAATACGCTGTGCTCTTCCCTGCCCACCTCCGGGCGGAGGCCGACGACAGAGTGCACTGTTTTTGAGGATTCAGAGGCAGCCATGTCCTGGCTTGAGCGCAGGGAAACCCACAGTGATGTCTTCTGCTGATCTTAGTATTCTCCCTAAATCCCCATCTGACTCTTTTACTCTCTGGAACCCTGGCTCTCTATCATCTCCCTACTCATCTTATCCCCCTTGATGATGTTTGACTGCTCTCCGCTCTCACTACCTCCTCTGCCCCACGAATACAAGGACTTGCTCCCCAGATTGTTTGTTTCCAAGTTGTCCTTTGAAGAATCTATTAGCTGGATTCATAAAGACTGCCGCATCTTTAAGGCGGCATAGTGCATCGTATTTACGCTACGCCGCCTTAAGTCAGAGAGGCAAGTACTGTATTCACAAAGTACTTGCCTCCTAACTTACGGCGGCGTAGCGTAAATGTGGCCGGCGTAAGAGCGCCTAATTCAAATTAGGCTGAGGGGGCGTGTTTTATGTTAATGGTGGGTGACCCTACGTGATTGACGTTTTTTACGAATGGCGCATGCGCCGTCCGTGTACATATCCCAGTGTGCATTGCGGCAAAGTACGCCGCAAGGATGTCATTGGTTTCGACGTGGGCGTAAATTACGTCCAGCCCTATTCACGGACGACTTATGCAAACGACGTAAAATTTTCAAATTTCGATGCGGGAACGACGGCCATACTTAACATTACTAGTCCAGCTATTTGACGGAATAACTTTACGCCTGAAAATGCCTTACGTAAACGGGCAAGCGTACGTTCGTGAATAGGCATATCTATGCATTTTCATATTCTACGCCAAACTCAACAGAAGCGCCACCTAGCGGCCAGCCTAAATATTGCACCCTAAGATAGGACGGCGCAAGCTGTCGTATCTTAGATAGGTTTAAGTGTATCTCTGTTTGAGAATACACTTAAACTTAGGACGGCGCAGATTCCGAGTTAGGTCGGCGTATCTACTGATACTCTATTGATACGCCGGCCTAACTCTCTCTGAATCCACCTATATGTCTGTGTAACTGTCCGCCTGTCGCTTTAAATCTTTGTTCAGCACTGACTGACAGGTGGAACCTTTATTGCCTTCCTCTTGTTCCCCTGGGGAATGTTTTAATCACCAGACACTTCCTCCTTCCTCTAGTTTGGGAGAAAGGAAGCCCTCATTGCTTCAGCATTCACTCAGAGGCAAGGCAAGCCGGTGTGTTGTCATATTCTGCTCCCTATCGCAGAATGCTACGAAAGTGACGTTGCGGCCAACTGCGCATGCGTGATGCGTTCCAGGGGATTTACACAATTTTTCACCATTGCTTTTCAGGTTGATACAAACAATTTCTTTGGCTTCAAACTCTGGATTTCACTGATCCAACTAGGTAAAGATCAGACTTTGCAGATGTGCACTGTCACTGCAGCCAGCAATCATCTGATGCTGTACTCTGCTTATTACCAAAGACAAGAAGTGTTTCAATTGCAGAAAAGATGGGTTCCCTTGTGTGTAGTGTCGTAAATCCCCTGGAACGCATCGCACTTGTGGTTGGAACGCATCGCGCATGCGCAGTTGGCCGCTGTGACGGTATCGGTATGATATCCCCGTCAACGTTCCCTTCTTCCCATAACGAAAATCACCCCAATATTCCACGAGGAGGGATATCCCTGGAATCGCCCAGAAAGCCACACATGAGACAAGCTTACTGCTGGAACAAGACACTTTATTGACACAAAAACTCAGCTTATATGTGGTTACAGCCTGTTAGGAACGCCCCCCTCACACAGTGGAGTTTCCCATACAGATTATAGGAGACAAGTTGGAGCCGACCATGCAGACACGTTTCTTTAGATAAAGACATCAGTGGAGTTAATTACTAGTTGTAACAGCGTGACCACAATGAAGCAATCAGAATAATTAACATGAGCCCCTTATCTAATCATTGTAAACAGTAAGGCCGGTCTCCTTCCCACACACAATAAATCAATTACCATTTGAACTAGGGAGCTGGCTGAGGAAGGGTCATTAACATGTCAATAGCTTGTGACACATGAATCCATCTAACCCACAATTTAACCAAGCAGGGAGATTTACACTGACATCCTTCACAGCCGCAATGTCACTTCCGTAGCATTCTGCGATAGGGAGCAGAATATGACAACACACCGGCAGTACCTCGTGGGAAGGTGATGGTTTATGGACGTTTTCTAAAGTTTGCACCCCTTAGCAAGCGGAGCGAGTTTTCCCGGTGCAAATGGTGCTTATGGTGTTTAAGGAGTCAAAAGGTGTAACCTCTGTGGTGTTCAACCATAATGCACACCTTTGAGGCAAAAGAATAAAAGTACGGCACCCGTCAGAAGCTCTCCTCTCGTTATTTACTCAAAGCCAATGGGGCCGCTACAGTCTGATTTGTATTCCTACAATTGCACGTGCAGGAGCAATATCCTGGGGGCGTGCCTATGTTCACCACATTCGCTCGCACCACTCAGCCTGATTACATGGTGCCTGGTAATGCTTCGTTTCTTCTCAGGGCCAGGCTGTTTTTCCTTACCTTTTGTGATGCCAGTCCAGATTGCAGGTTTTTCCGGCGGAAGAGGACAAAACAGTTCACCAAGATGCCCACCTGATCACGTGGGCTCTGTCCTATGTTGTGTATCGTTAACCACTTAAGGACCACCTCCTGCACATATACATCGGCAGAATGGCACGGCTGGGCACAGGCACGTACCTGTATGTCGCCTTTAAGAGCCCAGCTGTTGGTCACACGCGACCCGGTCCGAAGCCAGTGTCCCGCGATCAGGTCACAGCAGCTGAGGAACGGGGAGAGGTGAGTGTAAAAAAACCTTCCCCGTTCTTCTGTGTGACAGTGTCACTGATCGTCTGTTCCCTGTTATAGGGAACGACGATCAGTGATGTCACACCCCCCTACAGTAAGAATCACTTAACCCCTTAGAGCCCCCTAGTGGTTAACCCCTTCACTGCCATTGTAATTTTCACAGTAATCAGTGCATTTGTATACCACTTTTCGCTGTGAAAATGACAATGGTCCTAAAAATGTGTCAAAATTGTCCGATGTGGCGCCATAATGTCGCTGGCACAAAAAAAAAACGCTGATCGCCGCCATTACTAGTAAAAAAAAAAATGAATAAGAGAAGAATACGTATCGGCCTAAACTGAGGAAAAAAAAAATGTTTATATATATTTTTTGGGGGATATTTATTATGGCAAAAAGTAAAAAATATAGATTTTTTTTCAAAATTGTCGCTCTATTTTTGTTTATAGCGCAAAAAATAAAAACCGCAGATCAAATACCACCAAAAGAAAGCTTTATTTGTGGGGAAAAAAGGACGCCAATCTTGTTTGGGAGCCACGTCGCACGACCGCGCAATTGTCAGTTAAAGCGACGCAGTGCCGAATCGCAAAAAGGGGCAAGATCCTTAACCTGCATAATGGTCCGAGTCTTAAGTGGTTAAACAGCGAACTTTCGACCCCCCACCCTCTTTTATTGTTCAGTGAAATAAATGGACTTACAGAGGAAAACCTTAGTCCGTTCCGCCCCCTTGCTGTGAGTGACAGGTTATTTACATATCTCATGCACTAGCCTGGAGACAGGCATTATTTTTTTTAATTCCCACCCCCACACCTTTTTTGAAGTCATGTGGTTACTTTTCTGGATTTTGACTGGATGTTAGTGACCATAGCAGAATTTAGTGGAAGGGAAGTGTAGAGGTGGGCGGGGAGTCTACTGACATCACGACTCCACCCACCCACGACTTTCCAAAATCCATCCACCAACAAAAAACAAAATCTTGCTGTAAAAGGATTGTTTTCCAGACAGTGCAGACTTGTTCCTTCACCATACGCAAGGATAAGACACCCAAAGTGCGCAGAAGGGAAATGTGCTTACCAGACTCAATGGATCTTTTTGATAAGAAAAAGATCTCATGCGCTTAGCAGGAGCGTGCCTCCACACTTGGCCATAAACAGGAGATGTGGACATTGGCTCAAGACATTAAAAAGGTGCCCAACCCCGCACTGGGGCTGCAGACTCGTAAGGAAAAGCACTTGTGGTTCCTCCACTTCCTCAACGGCGTGCGTTTCACCAGTCGGAAGCTCAAGCCAGATTGCCGGATGTGACGTAGGGAGTACACGTGACCAGGCTGCGCCGCGACGTACGTTGCTCTTCAAGCAGACGAGTCTGCAGTCCCATTCTTTAGCCAATACCCACATCTTCCGTTTATGGCCAAGTGTGCAGGCACGCTCCTGCTAATCGCATGAGATCTTTTTCTAATCAAAAAGATCCATTGAGTCTGGTAAGCACATTTCCCTTCTGCGCACTTTGGGTGTCTTATCCTTGCGTATGGTGAAGGAACAAGTTTGCACTGTCTGGACAATAATCATTTTACAGCAAGATTTTGTTTCTTGTTGGTGGATGGATTTTGGAAATTAATCACATTTTTTTTTTTTTTTTTCAATTGGGACAATTTTTTATCTTTTTTGCTTTGTATATTTTTCCTTAGAGTCAAACACTTTCTTTATGGACTTATATTATGTGTGCAATACTTTTTGGTTATTTAT
Organism: Rana temporaria; assembly: GCF_905171775.1. Classification (NCBI taxonomy): domain Eukaryota; kingdom Metazoa; phylum Chordata; class Amphibia; order Anura; family Ranidae; genus Rana; species Rana temporaria. The sequence goes on along the minus strand of NW_024404490.1, from coordinate 302,585 downwards.
TTTAAAGATTTATTACCACTAATTGTATATCACTGGTTTATCCACTTGGGAGAATTTTATGATTTGTATTTTTCTCACTTTAGTATATTTAATATTTATGAGTGTTTCTTATAATCACTTTCTAGCGCCCTCCTTTTTCACTAATCACTTTGTAGTAAGAATTATATTTTTTACTATTAGAGGAGCAGCTTAATAATTTAATTAATCACTTTTAGATAATTGGCGCGGATTTATTCTTTTTAAATTGTATTACTATACATGCTTTACTTTATATTCTTTTCATCCACAGCCAGGGAATGCTTTCGGGTACTTGTCTCTGTACCACGCACACGCCTTACAGGTCGGACAATGTTTTTCCTAAGTTGGCAGTTTGGTATTATACCTTCACAAGTTGGGTACAGGGGCGGATCCAGATGGGGGCAACGGGGCAATTGCCCCTCCACCCGAGAATGCAGGTGAGTGAGTGGGTGGGCGGCTCCATGGGCAGGCCGGGCTCTCAGGCGGCTCGGTTGGTGAGCGGGTGGGAGGCTCGGCAAGTGGATGAGAGAGCGGGTGAGCACCTGGGCCCGCTCGTGGGTGAGCGGGTGGCTGGCCAATCATGGAGCCGGACGGTGGCAGAGCAGAGAGATGACATCATCTCTCACCGGCTGGCGCCCACCCTGCATCCCTGCAGTTCTGCCCTGTGGGTGGCACTGGCTGGCATTGGTTGGCACTGGTGGGTGACACCTGTTGGCATTGACAGATGGCACTGATTGGCACTGGCTGGAGACACTGATTAGCGGTGGCACTGGTTGGCATTGGTTGGCACTAGTGGGTGACACTGGTTGGCATTGACAGATGGCACTGAATGGCACTGGCTGGAGACACTGATTAGCGGTGGCACTGGTTGGCATTGGTTGGCACTGGTGGGTGACACTGGTTGGCATTGACAGATGGCACGGATATGTGGTGGCACTTGTTGGCAAAGGCAGGTTCCACACTGAGCCGAGACTTTAACGGTGTGTGAAACTGACAGTAACACAGAGGAGAGAGAGAGAGTGCTGTCAGAATTGAGTTTGATGTGGGGGTGGGCCCCATTCAATGATAGAGCTGCTTAAGAAAGGGGGCAGGGCCCCATTCACGTAGCGGCCCGGCCAGATAACATCCCATTGGCTGTAGCTGCTGGGTCCCACCCACTCCTGACATCAAGCTCAATTTCTGACAGCTCCTTTCTCTCTCCTCTCTGTTACTTGTCAGTTTCACACACACAGCGCAGCGCTTGATGCTGCCAGAGAAGGGAGGAGGAACCGCGGTCAGTGTAAAATATCGACCTAATTTTGATAATAATCGGCCAATGGCGATTTATCAAAAATGGCCAAATATCGGCTGATATATCGGTCGACCTCTGGTATGCAAGACAAGTTTGAGCCAACATCCCTCAGAAAAAAAATCCACGGAATGTCCGATCGTCTGTACGCGGCATTAGAATGCTTCTCCTGGACTTATAATCCTTTTTGTTCCCTTCTCATCCAATGGAGCATTGAGGCAGCACCAGCATATTTTTTTCTGTTTTGTCCTTGGTTTATTGCATTGCGTTAGACCCCTTTCACACTGGGGCGGTTTGCAGGTGCTATTGCACTAAAAATAGCGCCTGCAAACCGACCCTAAACAGCCGCTGCTGTCTCTCCAGTGTGATACCCCGAGGGCTTTCCCACTGGAGTCCTGCTAGCCGCATCTTTGGAGAGGTGTGTATACGGCTCCTGCCCATTGAAATCAATGAGACACCACGGCTAAAGAGCCAGCATTGTACCTCTGCAGAGGCGCTTTGCGCTGGTTTTTAGCCCTTTCTCAGCTGCTAGCGGGGGGTAAAATCGCCCCACTAGCGGCCGAATAGCACTGCGAAATTGGCGGTAAATATAGAGGCGCTTTACTGCCCCAGTGTGAAAGGGGCCATACCATCTATATGTTGACCTGATATGTTGCTAACATACTAACAAATCTTTGTGAAAGAAATCTAACGGCCCATTTCTTACCTTTCTTTATAAATCTGAAGTAGAGGAAACCCAATACACCCAGAAATAACACGCCCAGAAAGGGGACGAGCACGGCGGTGATAACGGCTCCGGAGTTATCTTTTCTCTCTGTAATAATAAGAGACATACAATGATCTGCATGTAGAATATATAGGAGGCACTTTAGTTTGTTTTTAAAGCAACACAGACAGTTCCTTTTACACACCGGAGAACCTGGAGCCCAATATAGAGGAGGAGCTCTGTGTATTATGGTGAGAGGATAAGAGACCCCGAATAATAAGTACAGAACCCTCAGAGCAACAAAACGTACAGTATGTGAGGCGCGGATATATATTATGAGTGCGGAACTCTGGCCGTGTCCTCCGGGGGACCTCCATGGAGGGCCGGACTGCCAGGATCTCACCCGCTGAGCGGTGACGGATGGGATATCTCTGTAGATCAGGAACTACAATTCCCATCATGCCCAGTCATGTCTGTGAATGTCAGTGTGTTACAATGCCTTAACTGCTTGCCGACCAGCCGCCGCGAGATATACGTCATCTCGCCGTTCAGCCAATAGGGCTCACCTCTGATGCCGACGCGCGTACGCGGCGGGTGCGATCACCGCCGGGCACCCGCGATCGCTCGTTACAGAGCGAGAACCGGGAGCTGTGTGTGTAAACGCACAGCTCCCGGTCCTGTCAGGGGGAGAAATGCCTGATCGTCTGTTCATACAATGTATGAACAGCGATCAGTCATTTCCCCATGTCAGTCCCACCCCCCTTCAGTTAGAACCCAGGGAACATACTTAACCCCTTCCTCGCCCCCTAGTGTTAACCCCTTCCCTGCCAGTGGCATTTTTATAGTAATCAATGCATTTTTTAGCACTGATTGCTATAAAAATGCCACTGGTCCCAAAAATGTGAACGAAGTGTCCGCCATAATGTCACAGTACCGATAAAAATCGCTGATTGCCACCATTACTAGTAAAAAAAAATATTAATAAAAATGCCATAAAACTATCCCCTATTTTGTAAACGCTATAACTTTTGCGCAAACCAATCAATAAACGATTATTGCGATTTTTTTTTTACGAAAAATATGTAGAAGAATACGTATCGGCCTAAACTGAGGAAAAAAATAGTTTTTTTATATATTTTTGGGGATATTTAATATAGAAAAAAGTAAAAAATATTATTTTTTTTCAAAATTGTCGCTCTATTTTTGTTTATAGCGCAAAAAATAAAAACCGCAGAGGTGATCAAATACCACCAAAAGAAAGCTCTATTTGTGGGGAAAAAAGGATGGCAGTTTTGTTTAGGAGCCGCGACGCACGACCGCGCAATTGTCTGTTAAAACGATGCTGTACCAAATCGCAAAAAGTGGCCCCGTCATTGACCGGGGCTGAAGTGGTTAATAGGACGTGTAGTTCTGCAACAGCTGGAGGGCCGTAGTTTGAGGATCCCTGCTGTAGATGGTCAGTAGTGTGGCCTAAAGGAGTTGGAATGTTGGGGCCACGAAAGAATAAAATAGAGAAGTGGCCCCATGGGATTGTCACCCCTAACACCCATTTGTTTAATAAATACATTTTACTCTTAATAGAGTCTATGATAATTGATATGTACATGTCTCCCTATGGCTGCTCTGCTGGTTCTGCTTTGTGTTTCACGTGACAAGCTGCCTGCTGTTACTAAGAAGATTTACCTCAGCTGCAAAGCACTGGATTGGACAAATCTTTTTGGCGGGAAACATCTAGCCAATGAGTGTAACCTTTTACTTCTCTCCCCTCTCCTGTCACTGGGCAGAGTCAGCTTTTACCTCAGGTCTGTCAGATGGACTCCCCTCAGGATTCTCCTCGGCCTTCCTTCCGGATCTTTTCACCTCCTCTCAGCCCAGAATGGAGATTCTACTTCCAAGGACCAATTCCCCCGGAGAAAGCGTCGCCTCAGTCATGTCATTATTTATTTTTACCCCCCTCAGTTTTCCCTGGTGAGATCTTCACTTACCTCTGTGGGCCCCGGGCCTGTATGGTGCCTCTCATTCCTGAAGTGACGGGTATACGCTATATACTGATGGTGACGGGTTACCTGAGGCCAGACATGGAACTTTTCATCCACCTGAGGCGAGACCATAGGAGCGTCACCTCATCACCGCTGCGACTTTACAGAAGAGGAGGAGCGCTGACTGGAAGGGTCAGTCCACAGGCCGACAGGACAGAAGCTACCATGGAAGAATACGCAGGATAAGGAACCCGACTCAGACACCCACAGCGCCACTGATCCTGCCAGCGTGAGCCAGGTGGGCAGCGGGTCTGAAGCTTCTACCATGGGCCGACAGGACAGAAGCTACCATGGAAGAATACGCAGGATAAGGAGCCCGACTCAGACACCCACAGCGCCACTGATCCTGCCAGCGTGAGGCAGGTGGGCAGCGGGTCTGAAGCTTCTACCATGGGCCGACAGCGCGATCAACACCTCTCCAGCAGGATCATCATCACCACAGACTAGGGTGAGTGAGGCTCTGAGGGCCGGGAATGTACACACACTTCACTATGATCTGTCTGCTTCAGTCTCCTCTGTCAGTGTCTTCCATGCTTAGTGTGGTCAGTCTGTCAGTGTCTTTCATGCTGTGTGGTCAGTCAGTCAGCCTTTAGTCACCCCCCCTTCCTGATCACTCCCAGCTCTCTAGTGCTTTCATGTATAGTTCAATTATCACACTTCTGACCTGTGAAATGTCTTCATTGTGTTTTCATTTTTTTTTTTTTTTTCCACTTCAGACTCTACCTCATAGAGTGTGCATTGTATGCTCATGTTCTGCGTGCCAGCCCATTGCATCTCTAGTTTGGTTTCGCATCATTAGTGTTGCTTCTTATGTGAATTTTTTTTTTTTTTTTTTTTTTATTATATTTATTATTGTTGTTTCAATCCTTTTGCTCCCCTTCCCTTAAAAAGGAGGCAAAGAAAAGAAAAAGACAAAAAATATACACCGTTACAATTTCCTCCCCTTATTCTCCCTCTTCCCTCCCCCCCCCACCCCCCCTATCTCACCTTAAACAATCTCTTATAACTCTAATTCTCTCCAACTTTTTCTAGGTTAACTTTTAAATGTCTTCCCTTAACTTTTCTGCGTAACTCCATGATTTCTTAAAGGTTCTCCAGTTATCCCATTTCGTATTTTGTGACATGTTATTGCCCTCTATTCCCTCTTTCAGTTCTTCCATTTTATAGGTTTCTTCAACCGCATCGATCCATTCCCAGATTGGTGGGCATTCCATCTCCTGCCACCTCCTTGGAATTAATCTTTTTGCGGCATTCAATAGGTGTGGTACAAGGGTGTTCCTATAATTCCTCGTCTGATTGTGTTTTCATTTGCTGCAGTTATTGGCGGTACAGTACTGTGGTAGGGTGGTTAGTGCTCCCGTGCAGTGTACAGCGTGTCAGGCTGATCACTCCGCTTATCATCATTGCCTTTTCTGAGGGTTTATTTATTTTCTTCACAGGAATTGGGCTCTTTAGGGCTTGTAAGTTTTAAATCTGTGAATGAGTTGCCTGATATTATTGTGTTTTTACATTTATTTTTCCCACTTTGTTTTATTAAGAAAAGTTAAAGATCAGATCACTCAGAGCCGATCCTAGGCAGGGTGCTGCGCACTCAGGCGCCTGTGACTCTAGGATCGGCTCTGAGTACACTTCACAGTGTGTCACAGGACAGGACATGATGGTGTTTTACAATTTTCTAAATAAATGTATGAAATGAGGATCCCGCCTCCATGTGTTTAGGATCCCGCCTCCATGTGTTTAGGATCCCGCCTCCATGTGATTAGGATCCCGCCTCCATGTGATTAGGATCCCGCCTCCATGTGTTTAGGATCCCGCCTCCATGTGTTTAGGATCCCGCCTCCATGTGTTTAGGATCCCGCCTCCATGTGTTTAGGATCCCGCCTCCATGTGTTTAGGATCCCGCCTCCATGTGATTAGGATCCCGCCTCCATGTGATTAGGATCCCGCCTCCATGTGTTTAGGATCCCGCCTCCATGTGTTTAGGATCCCGCCTCCATGTGATTAGGATCCCGCCTCCATGTGATTAGGATCCCGCCTCCATGTGTTTAGGATCCGCCTCCATGTGTTTAGGATCCAGCCTCCATGTGTTTAGGATCCCGCCTCCATGTGTTTAGGATCCCGCCTCCATGTGTTTAGGATCCCGCCTCCATGTGTTTAGGATCCCGCCTCCATGTGTTTAGGATCCCGCCTCCATGTGATTAGGATCCCGCCTCCATGTGATTAGGATCCCGCCTCCATGTGATTAGGATCCCGCCTCCATGTGTTTAGGATCCCGCCTCCATGTGTTTAGGATCCCGCCTCCATGTGTTTAGGATCCCGCCTCCATGTGTTTAGGATCCCGCCTCCATGTTGTAACGGCTACCCACTGGTAGTGAGGGGTATCGGCCATTGGAGACGTCCTTTTCCCTGGCAAGCTGCGATATGCAGGTACCGCCGGTATATCCCATCGAACGCCCTTCCAAGAAACGAGACGGGCTACGTTTGGAGGGTCAAGCAGACTGACTTTATTTGGCATATTTCACCTGCTTATATCTGGTTACAACTGTTACAAGAACAATGACAGTTTCCGCCCTCCCCTTTTCCCAGTAGGGGGCTTCAACACAGACCCCCTGAAACAATGACATCTCCTTGAATTAATCACTTGGCCAGTTTCTAGACGCTTCGGCACCTCACCCCACTTAACATTTCCTGGCCAGGCACATAGAATTCAATTAACCTTTAAAACAATTATCACTCACACATAATCCCCATCAGCATACACCTCACAGGGGGCTGTTACCTACACACAAAAGAGAGTTCATTAGCTATGCGAAGGGAACATTAGCATTCCAGCAATGAAAGAGACTTGTCCAATTAACCCTTTGAGCTCAGAATACACTGTGGTACATCCACTTGTGACAAGCCATGCAGTTCCTTGTAGTCCCCCTGCACGAAGATCATAACTGTCCCGGCAGCATGCCTGTGTCCGTTACACATGTGTTTAGGATCCCGCCTCCATGTGTTTAGGATCCCGCCTCCATGTGTTTAGGATCCCGCCTCCATGTGTTTAGGATCCCGCCTCCATGTGTTTAGGATCCCGCCTCCATGTGTTTAGGATCCCGCCTCCATGTGTTTAGGATCCCGCCTCCATGTGATTAGGATCCCGCCTCCATGTGATTAGGATCCCGCCTCCATGTGATTAGGATCCCGCCTCCATGTGCTTAGGTTATCACCTTCAGCTGTCATTCCTGAAGAGTGTAATCATTTGTCAGTTCCTAAGGGTTCATGTTCTTTATTGATCTAATTGGTGATAACCTATTCTCATTGATATACCTAAATCTACAGTATATCAAGCTGCTCTTGTGATTGGATCATTTGATCAGATGGCCTTTTAGTCAAATCAGACATTAAAGCGGTTGTAGACCCTGTTTTTTTTATTTTTTACACCTGTAAAGGAAAATTATTTTTTACACCTGTAAAGGAAAAGCCATAATGAGCTAGTATGCACCGCATACTAGCTCATTATGAAATACTTACCTTAAAACGAGGTGAAGAGAACTTACCTGGTCCACGCCGAGCGAGATGTCATCTTGCTTCCGGGTATCGCCGCTGCAGCGCTGTGATTGGCTGGAGCGGCGATGACTTCAATTCGGCAAGGTCCGGCGGCTGCCGATCCTTTAGCCGAGGATTCCCGCTGCGCATGCGGGGGGGAATATCTCCTAAACTGTACAGGCTTAGGAGATATTCTTTATACCTACAGGTGAGCCTTATTATAGGCTTACCTGTAGGTAAAAAAGTGGGGTATACAACCACTTTAAAAAGGTTTTAAACCCAATAAAGGGGCCGCGGCCTAAACTTCACCCCCTGCGCCCCCCCCCCCCCCCCCCCCGCGCTTATCCTTTAATGTCGGGCGGTCGGCGGTAGCACCCCCCCACACACACACTCAGCAACTTAGATGGCAGAAAAGAAAAAAATGTGAATGAATGTCCTGTAGTGGAATTTTGACCTGACCTCATCCCTACTGATCTCCTGACCTCATCCCTACCGATCTCCTGACCTCATCCCTACCGATCTCCTGACCTCATCCCTACTGATCTCCTGACCTCATCCCTACCGATCTCCTGACCTCACCCCTACCGATCTCCTGACCTCACCCCTACCGATCTCCTGACCTCATCCCTACCGATCACCTGACCTCATCCCTACCGATCACCTGACCTCATCCCTACCGATCTCCTGACCTCATCCCTACCGATCTCCTGACCTCATCCCTACCGATCACCCGACCTCATCCCTACCGATCACCCGACCTCATCCCTACCGATCACCCGACCTCATCCCTACCGATCTCCTGACCTCATCCCTACCGATCTCCTGACCTCATCCCTACCGATCACCCGACCTCATCCCTACCGATCACCCGACCTCATCCCTACCGATCACCCGACCTCATCCCTACCGATCTCCTGACCTCATCCCTACCGATCACCTGACCTCATCCCTACCGATCACCTGACCTCATCCCTACCGATCTCCTGACCTCATCCCTACCGATCTCCTGACCTCATCCCTACCGATCTCCTGACCTCACCCCTACCGATCTCCTGACCTCATCCCTACCGATCACCTGACCTCATCCCTACCGATCACCTGACCTCATCCCTACCGATCTCCTGACCTCATCCCTACCGATCTCCTGACCTCATCCCTACCGATCACCCGACCTCATCCCTACCGATCACCCGACCTCATCCCTACCGATCACCCGACCTCATCCCTACCGATCACCCGACCTCATCCCTACTGATCTCCTGACCTCATCCCTACCGATCTCCTGACCTCACCCCTACCGATCTCCTGACCTCATCCCTACCGATCTCCTGACCTCATCCCTACCGATCACCTGACCTCATCCCTACCGATCACCTGACCTCATCCCTACCGATCACCTGACCTCATCCCTACCGATCACCCGACCTCATCCCTACCGATCACCTGACCTCATCCCTACCGATCACCTGACCTCATCCCTACCGATCACCTGACCTCATCCCTACCGATCACCTGACCTCATCCCTACCGATCTCCTGACCTCATCCCTACCGATCTCCTGACCTCATCCCTACCGATCTCCTGACCTCACCCCACCGATCTCCTGACCTCACCCCTACCGATCTCCTGACCTCATCCCTACCGATCTCCTGACCTCATCCCTACCGATCTCCTGACCTCATCCCTACCGATCTCCTGACCTCATCCCTACTGATCTCCTGACCTCATCCCTACCGATCACCTGACCTCATCCCTACCGATCACCTGACCTCATCCCTACCGATCACCTGACCTCATCCCTACTGATCTCCTGACCTCATCCCTACTGATCTCCTGACCTCATCCCTACCGATCACCTGACCTCATCCCTACTGATCTCCTGACCTCATCCCTACCGATCACCTGACCCCATCCCTACTGATCTCCTGACCTCATCCCTACTGATCACCTGACCCCATCCCTACTGATCGCCTGACCTCATCCCTACTGATCTCCTGACCTCATCCTTACTGATCTCCTGACCTCATCCCTACTGATCTCCTGACCTCATCCCTACTGATCACCTGACCTCATCCCTACCGATCTCCTGACCTCATCCCTACCGATCTCCTGACCTCATCCCTACCGATCTCCTGACCTCATCCCTACTGATCTCCTGACCTCATCCTTGCTGATCTCCTGACCTCATCCCTACCGATCTCCTGACCTCATCCCTACTGATCGCCATTGGAATGAAATGTGTTGTGAACCAGGTCTTCTCATCCAACATCAAACCTGACTTGACCAATACAAATTACCAGACAAGCTCCAAAATATTTTGGAAGCTTTGCCAGAAGAGATCCAGCTCCATAAAGACATGGTGGGGGGGATTTTCTAAATCAGCAGCTCTGCATGGGAGCCAATCAGCTTCTAAACTCAGCTTCTTCAATTAAGCTTTGACAATCAGGGCCAGTTCACACTGGTCTGACATGCGCTCCGACATTGAGTGCACAAGTCGCATGATCTGTCAAAGCCAATGAGAGCCACTATCTCCAGCAGGAGATAGAGCTGGCCAATCGGTGTCGGGCTCTGCAATGGGTGACTGAGATGGACAGGCTGGTCCAGCAGGAGATAGAGCTGGGCAATCGGTGTCGGGCTCTGCAATGGGTGACTGAGTTGGATAGGCTGGTCCAGCAGGAGATAGAGCTGGCCAATCGGTGTCGGGCTCTGCAATGGGTGACTGAGTTGGACAGGCTGGTCCAGCAGGAGATAGAGCTGGGCAATCGGTATCGGGCTCTGCAATGGGTGACTGAGTTGGATAGGCTGGTCCAGCAGGAGATAGAGCTGGCCAATCGGTGTCGGGCTCTGCAATGGGTGACTGAGTTGGATAGGCTGGTCCAGCAGGAGATAGAGCTGGCCAATCGGTATCGGGCTCTGCAATGGGTGACTGAGTTGGATAGGCTGGTCCAGCAGGAGATAGAGCTGGACAATCGGTGTCGGGCTCTGCAATGGGTGACTGAGTTGGATAGGCTGGTCCAGCAGGAGATAGAGCTGGCCAATCGGTGTCGGGCTCTGCAATGGGTGACTGAGTTGGACAGGCTGGTCCAGCAGGAGATAGAGCTGGACAATCGGTGTCGGGCTCTGCAATGGGTGACTGAGTTGGACAGGCTGGTCCAGCAGGAGATAGAGCTGGCCAATCGGTGTCGGGCTCTGCAATGGGTGACTGAGTTGGACAGGCTGGTCCAGCAGGAGATAGAGCTGGGCAATCGGTATCGGGCTCTGCAATGGGTGACTGAGTTGGACAGGCTGGTCCAGCAGGAGATAGAGCTGGACAATCGGTATCGGGCTCTGCAATGGCACACGGAGGAGGAATATTTAGGGGAGACGACAGAATGTTCTCCGGAGGGATATGACCCTAAGGTGGCCCTGGATTACTGTGGGAGATCCTTACAGATGGTTTTGTGTTTGGCAATGAAGGGGAACCTACCCCTGAGGACCTCCAAGAACACAGAGAGGCTATGCTCGGTTTTGCAGAGGTCTCAGAGCTTAAACCTGATCTAGACTGTTTGCTAAGGAAGGAACAACAGGGCATACAGGAAACTGCTAGAATGCGTTCAGCAGCATGCCAGAGAATCGGCAGTGGAAACTCCGGAGATTGCCGTCTCCAAACCTAAAGTGCTGACATCAGGAAAGAGCGCTGCTAACCTCTGCCCAGCACCAACAGCAGCTTCAGCATTCCTGAGAGACGAGACAGTTGGCCTTTCTCCCACAATACTGACAGAGACATGGGATTTTCTGCCAGCAGCATCTATGGAGTTACAACAAACTTCTCCAGCTGAAGCGCCGACAACTGGTCAGAGGGTCCAAAACCTCTGCCCAACACCTGTAGCAGTTCCAGAGGCCCAGGGTGAGAAGGAGATGGTCACTTCCCAGCAGAAGATTAAGATCTAGGGGGAGAAGGGAGAGGAGGTGTTCGTTCTCCCTTCCCAACAGTTGGCCAGGGTGGAGGAAGCGATCTTTCCTCCCCAGCAAAGATCCGTGCACCTGGGGGGACAATACCAGAGACATGTCGTCCCAGCAGCCAGATGAGAGTAAGGGAGATGGAGCAGCTGACTCCCCTTCCCAGCGGCAGATGACTGATGCCACCAACCCAGCAGGAGAGCTGGAATCAGGGCTCTGCCCAGAACCAGTAACCTCTTCTTCGTTCTATGGACAGGAGATGGTGAACCTCTATCCCCAGACACCAATTATAGAGACTGGGGATTTGATAGACTGTTCTACTGAGGAAGAACAACCTGGTGAGCCTCCAGCAGAAGAGCTGGTATTAGGGCCAAACTTCACTGAGCTCTGCCCATCACCAACAGCAGCATCTGTGGAGTTACAAGAGACTACTCCAGCTAAAGCGATGGCCTCTGGACAAAGGCTCCAAGACCTTTGCCTTCACCTGCAGCAGTTCATGGGGCCCATGGTGAGAAGGTGACGGTCATCCCCCAACAGTTAGCACTTCAGCTAAGGACCCCACATCATCCACCCTGGCTAACAGGGCAGAATGCTACTGGCCTCTACACACAACTGCAGGGCTAACAGGGCAGAATGCTACTGGCCTCTACACACAACTGCAGCTTGAGCTGATATCAGTGGATGGGACTGCGGTCTCCACTCACAGCAACCCAGCAGAAGAGCTGGCAACAGGGCAGAGTCCTGCTGGCCTCTGCCCTCAAGTAACAGAAGAGGGAGTTCCTGTGGAAGTGGATGGGACTTTGGTCTTCACTGACACAACCCAAAAAATTGGTGCGGCACTCAGACAGGAGGATGTCAGCCATGCTTTGCAAGCACCGGGGGATTTTCACCTACCGAAAGTGGATCGGACTTCAGTCCCCACTTGTCTACCCCAGGGATGGGGGGCAGTCGGCCCAGATCCCCAAAACATGATGGAGTGAGCCCATTCACCCTGTCTTCTCTCCAGCGGCTCAAAGGACTCCAGGGAGAAGGGCCAGTCCAGGCCTCTGCCCAGCGGCGGGCATGTTCTCTGAGAGAGGCAGAGGTTGGCTGGGTGAGTAATGCTCTGTTTGGGACAATTTATTTGGGGTACTGTGTGGATACCGGCATTGGGGGACTGAAAATACTGACTAACTTTGGAGTCAACCCGTCTCCTCCTGTGTTAGTCTCCTGCCATAAGGTGAGATGTGTGAAGGGAGTGACTTTGGGTGGGGGGTTTGTGGGGCTCAGCTTACCTTGGAGAGCTCTGGACACTATGTCCAGCTTCCCCGGACCCTCTTATGTGTACATTACTCTGTGTCCATTAGGGGCTCAGGGTGACCGAGAACCCCACTATGATATGTGATAGTCAGACTCACTGTACAGCCACACTGGAATGTTGTATATATGTAAAGATTGTGTGTTGTCTCATACTGTTGGACTCTTTGCTGCGATCGTTTGGGGTGTGGTTGTATTCTATTGTTTTCGGTGTGTCTGCCTTGGAAGAAAAGTATATTATAGATGTTTGTCTATGTGGAAGGGGGGGGGGTTCCTCAGCAGCTCCCCCTGCTGATAAGACTGTTTACTGATGAGAAATTAAATACACCGGACCTGTGTGTCCATCGTTATTGGACAGTTTACCGCGCCCTGAATCTAAGGGTGGGGGGGGGGGGGGAGTGTCTGTGAGTTGTGGTAACATCTTATGTCCAGACGGCACACGCGCTCTGCACTTTCTTATCCAACTATTGAATAGGGAACGGCTATCTTGAGCTATAAGTCTTTCCTTCTATCACTGGATTAAAGGGGAGTTCCGGTGTATTAATGTTCTTGTTCCACCATCTGGGAGGTTCCACAACCGACTGCGCAGACTCCGGGCATGCGCAGTAACAGGCTATGGGCAGGCTATGGAAATAGCCGAACGCAACAGCTGATCGTCAGCTGTTAATGCCCTCGGCCACGTTTGCAATCAAGTGTTGTGTCCGCAGCATGCGGGATCCCGGAGCACCGGAGAGGGAGGGCTGTGTGCGGCTCTATGGGACTGACGGAGCAGGAGGAGCTCACTGACTGGCAATAGAGCGGCTGCCATTACTCTCACACACACACGGCCTGCGTCACCCGGCCATCCAGGCGACCAGTCAGCGAGCACCCAGGCGGGGGAGGCCCCATAGCTGCCTCAGGGAGGGAGGAGGAGGAGAAGATGAGACTGTGACCCGAGTTCTTGTTCCACCATCTGAGAAGTTCCACAACCGACTGCGCAGACTCCAGGCATGCACAGTAGCAGGCTACGGAAATAGCCGAATGCAACAGCTGATCGTCAGCTTTTAAGAGGAACAAAATACCATAGCTGGAACCAGCTTGGCAGATCACTGGCCTTTTTTTATGTTTATTAAAAGTCAGCAGCTACAAAAAGCACAGCGGCTGGCTTTTATAAACAGACACTTACCTGCTCCACTGTCTAGTGCTGCACCGCCCGGAGCTCCACTCCTCTCCCCCCCTCTCCGCCGGCACCTCCATGCTAACTGTGGACACCCGGCGTGACAGCTTTCGGCTTCACGACCGGCCACTCACTGCGCATGCGCGAGCGGCACTGCGCTGCCTGATTGGACAGGCGATCGCCTGGGACCTGTCACTTGTCCCAGGCGATCTCCTACAGGGAGGGGCTGCCGTAGGCGATATGACGTATCACCTAAGCGGTCCCTGGGTGAAAGGAGGAAGTGGGACAGGAAGTCCCACTCCTACTGAAGCCCCCCCCCCCCCAAAAAAAATGACATGCCAAATGTGGCATGTAAGGGGGCGAGGAGTGGTTTAGGCGGAAGTTCCACTTTTGGGTGAAACTCCGCTTTAATTACCGTTTAAATCATAACATCTGTTGGTTTATACCACCAATATATTTTTCCATCTATACGTGTGTGCTCCGGGTAGAGGCTCCCTTCCCCCGCATATATTTCTCCGTTTACCAGAAATCCACAATGTTCATTTCCTGTGGCGGACAGTCATTCCATTCTCTACACTGGAACTGTGTGGCTCTGACACCCATTTACAGTCTTCTATATATCTATGTGCTCCTGAAGAAGTATAATTTTACTCTTACGATCACACCTCTACTCCGCCGCAGGCCCCTCTTCTCTTCACCCCCTTCCCCCCCCCCCTTTTTTTTTTTTTTCCTCGTCCTCCCCCACCCACAGTGGCCCCCAACCGGGATGGGCGGAATACGGAAAGATCCGTGGCAGGATCACAACAAGTTCAGCCGTTTTTGGCACTGTTGCCTGCAACTCGTAGCCTCCTTCTAATGTCATGACACTGCCTTTTCCCTTTCAATGTCTCTACACACGGATACATTCTGATTGGATATTTGTATTACTTTAGAGCATTGCATCCCGTTTGCAACGGTGTAAGTTTGTTTGTTCCTGCTAATACACCCTTTTACTTATGTTACTGGTTGCATCCAGTCCTGACATATTTTGTTATTGTAGGTTTGTTGAAAATCTAATAAAAATCGTTTAAAAAAAAAAAAAAAATTTTACGCGTGAGGCCCCGTACACACGACCGAGTTTCTCGGCAGAATTCAGCGAGAAACCCGGTCGTGTGTACACTTTTCAGCGAGGAACCCGTCGATGAACTCGTCGGGCCGAAAAGAGAACATGTTCTCTATTTTCTCGTTAGTCAATGGGAAAAGTCGGGCCGCCGAGATCCTCGGCGGCTTCAACACTGAACTTGACGAGGAACTCGATGTGTTTGGCACGTCGAGTTCCTCGGACGTGTGTATGGGGCCTGACATGTAAAGCGAATCTTTGTATGGCCTCGTATTCTGATCCAATCGCTCCACGCCGACATCCCCACCTGGTTCACTGAGTATCCAATCACCGCACCATCTGGGTCTATACAATGGTTGTACTGTCTGGAGGGCTTATCAGAGTCTATGTTTGTGTGCAATCTTATTATTATTACTCAATTTTACATGGTTTACTGGTGTCTGTGCCTACAAAGTCCATCTTTTCCTATATACATTGTGGGGACGTTGGCACACCATTATCTGTGTATCCACAGTATCACTCTCCTGATACGCCGTCGTATCTCTGCGTCCGGCCGGTCGTATCTATGCGCCTGATTCTTAGAATCAGTTACGCATAGATATCCCTAAGATCCGACAGGCGTAAGTCTCTTACGCCGTCGGATCGTAACTGCATTTTTAAGCTGACCGCTAGGGGCGTGTACGCTGATTTACACAGCGAAATATGTAAATCAGCAAGATACGCGAATTCCTGAATGTACGCGCGTCCGACACAGTAAATTTACGCCGTTTACGTTAGGCTTTTCCCGGCGTATAGTTACCCCTGCTATATGGTGGTGTAAGTGCGGCGTACCAATGTTTAGTATGGCCGTCGTTCCCGCGCCAAAATTTCTAAATTTTGCGTCGTTTGCGTAACTTGTCCGTGAATGGGGCTGGACGTAATTTACGTCCACGTCAAAACCAATACTTTCTTGCGGCTTATTAGGAACAATGCACACTGGGAGATTTCCACGGACGGCGCATGCGCCGTTCATGAAAAACGTCAATCACGCCGGGTCACAGAAGATTAACATATAACACGCCCCCCTGTCCCACATTTGAATTAGGCGGGCTTACGCCGGCCGATTTACGCTACGCCGCCGCAACTTACGGAGCAAGTGCTTTGAGAATACAGCACTTGCCCGTCTAAGTTGCGGCGGCGTAACGTAAATCGGATACTTTACACCGCCGCAAACATACGCGCGCCTACGAGAATCTGGGCCTAAAAGCTTATCATGTTCTTCCATTGTTGGCCTTTAATCTCTTGTGTGTCGGCTTCCACCACAATACTAATGAGAGATATTACTGACCTGTCACTGTGAGGGTGAGATTCCTGGACAGTTCAGTCTGCAGCAGAGATCGGTGACTGATAATACAGGAATAGATGTTCCCGTTGTCCTCCATCTTGGGGTTCAGGGTCAGTAGACTTGTCACATTGTACGTCCCGTCTGAATTCTCACGCACATTCTTCACACAGGTCCAGATATCCAGGGTCTCACAGTCAGAAGAACCCTTACGATATTGACCCCATCGTATGGAAATATCTTTTGGGTAAAAGTTATGAACGTCACACGTCACCGTCTTCTCCGCCCCCAGCTCTATGGTTGTATCTGTCGGTGTCACATCAGCCGATGGAGGCACTGTAGAGAGAAAAATCATTATTGTTCTAATGTGCAGAAACACAGAGATCACATCCACAGACTACAGTATATAACCCTCAGGAAGTGTCACACCGCTGTATATAAATCCAGGAGAAGACAAAAGTAAAAACAAATAATAAAAACAGCTAAAAGGTGGAGAAGATGAAATCCACAGAGGCGACTCTACAATGACCGCGCTCCCTCCAGCCTATCACCCCCAACACTAGAGGGAGCATTTCCTATGGGAGAGAGTCCTAGTGACAGGCGGAAAGCACCACAGAGGCGACTCTACAATGACCGCGCTCCTCCAGCCTATCACCCCCAACACTAGAGGGAGCATTTCCTAGTGACAGGCGGAAAGCACACAGAGGCGACTCTACAATGACCGCGCTCCCTCCAGCCTATCACCCCCAACACTAGAGGGAGCATTTCCTATGGGAGAGAGTCCTAGTGACAGGCGGAAAGCACCACAGAGGCAACTCTACAATGACCGCGCTCCCTCCAGCCTATCACCCCAACACTAGAGGGCATTTCCTATGGGAGAGAGTCCTAGTGACAGGCGGAAGCACCACAGAGGCGACTCTACAATGACCGCGCTCCCTCCAGCCTATCACCCCCAACACTAGAGGGAGCATTTCTAGTGACAGGCGGAAAGCACCACAGAGGCGACTCTACAATGACCGCGCTCCTCCAGCCTATCACCCCCAACACTAGAGGGAGCATTTCCTATGGGAGAGAGTCCTAGTGACAGGCGGGAAAGCACCACAGAGGCGACTCTACAATGACCGCGCTCCCTCAGCCTATCACCCCCACACTAGAGGGAGCATTTCCTAGTGACAGGCGGAAAGCACCACAGAGGCGACTCTACAATGACCGCGCTCCCTCCAGCCTGTCACCCCCAACACTAGAGGGAGCATTTCCTAGTGACAGGCGGAAAGCACCACAGAGGCGCTCTACAATGACCGCGCTCCCTCCAGCCTATCACCCCAACATAGAGGGAGCATTTCCTAGTGACGGCGGAAAGCACACAGAGGCGACTCTACAATGACCGCGCTCCCTCCAGCCTGTCACCCCCAACACTAGAGGGCGCATTTCCTATGGGAGAGAGTCCTAGTGACAGGCGGAAAGCACCACAGAGGCGACTCTACAATGACCGCGCTCCCTCCAGCCTGTCACCCCCAACACTAGAGGGCGCATTTCCTATGGGAGAGAGTCCTAGTGACAGGCGGAAAGCACCACAGAGGCGACTCTACAATGACCGCGCTCCCTCCAGCCTATCACCCCCAACACTAGAGGGAGCATTTCCTATGGGGAGAGAGTCCTGTGACAGGCGGAAAGCACCCAGAGGCGACTCTACAATGACCGCGCTCCCTCCAGCCTATCACCCCCAACACTAGAGGGAGCATTTCCTAGTGACAGGCGGAAAGCACCACAGAGGCGACTCTACAATGACCGCGCTCCCTCCAGCCTGTCACCCCCAACACTAGAGGGCGCATTTCCTATGGGAGAGAGTCCTAGTGACAGGCGGAAAGCACCACAGAGAAGACTCTACAATGACCGCGCTCCCTCCAGCTGTCACCCCCAACACGAGAGGGAGCATTTCCTAGTGACAGGCGGAAAGCACCACAGAGGCGACTCTACAATGACCGCGCTCCCTCCAGCCTGTCACCCCCAACACTAGAGGGAGCATTTCCTAGTGACAGGCGGAAAGCACCACAGAGAAGACTCTACAATGACCGCGCTCCCTCCAGCCTATCACCCCCAACACTAGAGGGAGCATTTCCTATGGGAGAGAGTCCTAGTGCGCGGAAGCACCACAGAGAACATTAATTCAATGTGTTGGGTGGAAGATTCTCCATCTCTCTGGCGGCCTTTTGTCTTAGAAATATGTGATTAGTCGCCAATGAGTAGAAGAAAACGTCGGAGCAAAGAGATGCCAATGATATTGGTGGTCATGATGAAATGCCACCCAGCATGGCAGGAAGACAAAACTGCCTCATTACAGAGCTGGGAAGGAGACACCAGCACTTGTATTTTAAAAATGTAGTTAGTGAAGTTCAACCCAAAAGTGGAAACCTTTGACAGGAATCCTTTCCAACTTCCGGGAGCCTCAGCCGTGGACATTGACGTCACGGTTGGGACTCCCCCCGTCGCCGGGCCAGTAGGAGAGAGGAACGGGGCCTCGCACATGTGCAGTATGGTTCCCGGTGTCTCCTCCCCCTCTCCCCGTCGCCGGGCCAGTAGGAGAGAGGAACGGGGCCTCGCACATGTGCAGTAGGGTTCCCGGTGCCTCCTCCCCCTCTCCCCGTCGCCGGGCCAGTAGGAGAGAGGAACGGGGCCTCGCACATGTGCAGTAGGGTTCCCGGTGCCTCCTCCCCCTCTCCCGTCGCCGGGCCAGTAGGAGAGAGGAACGGGCCTCGCACATGTGCAGTAGGGTTCCCGGTGCCTCCTCCCCCTCTCCCGTCGCCGGGCCAGTAGGAGAGAGGGAACGGGGCCTCGCACATGTGCAGTAGGGTTCCCGGTGTGAAGCCAAAAGGCTACACTGATGGGTTCCCTCACCCACAATGGCAGCGTCTGCACCCGACAGGTGATGGAAACATAAGCTGCAGTGCCGACATCGCTGGACTCCAGGACAGGTAAGTGTCCATTTATTAAAAGCCAGCAGCTGCAGGTTTTTCATTATTTGCCCCTTAGATTGTAAGCTCTCAGGATCAGGGCCCTCTGATTTCTCCTGTATTGGAATGTGTATTGAACTCCCCTCTACTACACCCATTGTACTCTCACCCTCCATGGTGTACACCCCCTCTACTACACACATTGTACTTCTACCCTCCATGGTGTACAGCCCCTACTACACCACATTGTACTCCCACCTCCATGGTGTACACCCCCTCTACTACACACATTGTACTCCCACCCTCCATGGTGTACACCCCCCTCTACTACACACATTGTACTCCCACCCTCCATGGTGTACACCCCCCTCTACTACACACATTGTACTCCCACCCTCCATGGTGTACACCCCCTCTACTACACACATTGTACTCCCACCCTCCATGGTGTACACCCCCTCTACTACACACATTGTACTCCCACCCTCCATGGTGTACACCCCCTCTACTACACACATTGTACTCCCACCCTCCATGGTGTACACCCCCTCTACTACACACATTGTACTCCCACCCTCCATGGTGTACACCCCCTCTACTACACACATTGTACTCCCACCCTCCATGGTGTACACCCCCCTCTACTACACACATTGTACTCCCACCCTCCATGGTGTACAGCCCCCTCTACTACACACATTGTACTCCCACCCTCCATGGTGTACACCCCCTCTACTACACACATTGTACTCCCACCCTCCATGGTGTACACCCCCTCTACTACACACATTGTACTCCACCCTCCATGGTGTACACCCCCCTCTACTACACACATTGTACTCCCACCCTCCATGGTGTACACCCCCTCTACTACACACATTGTACTCCCACCCTCCATGGTGTACACCCCCTCTACTACACACATTGTACTCCCACCCTCCATGGTGTACACCCCCTCTACTACACACATTGTACTCCCACCCTCCATGGTGTACACCCCCTCTACCACACACATTGTACTCCCACCCTCCATGGTGTACACCCCCTCTACTACACACATTGTACTCCCACCCTCCATGGTGTACACCCCCCTCTACTACACACATTGTACTCCCACCCTCCATGGTGTACACCCCCTCTACTACACACATTGTACTCCCACCCTCCATGGTGTACACCCCCCTCTACTACACACATTGTACTCCCACCCTCCATGGTGTACACCCCCTCTACTACACACATTGTACTCCACCCTCCATGGTGTACACCCCCTCTACTACACACATTGTACTCCCACCCTCCATGGTGTACACCCCCTCTACTACACACATTGTACTCCCACCCTCCATGGTGTACACCCCCTCTACTACACACATTGTACTTCCACCCTCCATGGTGTACACCCCCCTCTACTACACACATTGTACTCCCACCCTCCATGGTGTACACCCCCCTCTACTACACACATTGTACTCCCACCCTCCATGGTGTACACCCCCCTCTACTACACACATTGTACTCCCACCCTCCATGGTGTACACCCCCTCTACTACACACATTGTACTCCCACCCTCCATGGTGTACACCCCCCTCTACTACACACATTGTACTCCCACCCTCCATGGTGTACACCCCCCTCTACTACACACATTGTACTCCCACCCTCCATGGTGTACACCCCCCTCTACTACACACATTGTACTCCCACCCTCCATGGTGTACACCCCCTCTACTACACACATTGTACTCCCACCCTCCATGGTGTACACCCCCTCTACTACACACATTGTACTCCCACCCTCCATGGTGTACACCCCCCTCTACTACACACATTGTACTCCCACCCTCCATGGTGTACACCCCCTCTACTACACACATTGTACTCCCACCCTCCATGGTGTACACCCCCCTCTACTACACATTGTACTCCCACCCTCCTTGGTGTACACCCCCTCTACTACACACATTGTACTCCCACCCTCCATGGTGTACACCCCCCTCTACTACACACATTGTACTCCCACCCTCCATGGTGTACACCCCCCTCTACTACACACATTGTACTCCCACCCTCCATGGTGTACACCCCTCTACTACACACATTGTACTCCCACCCTCCATGGTGTACACCCCCCTCTACTACACACATTGTACTTCCCACCCTCCATGGTGTACACCCCCTCTACTACACACATTGTACTCCCACCCTCCATGGTGTACACCCCCTCTACTACACACATTGTACTCCCACCCTCCATGGTGTACACCCCCTCTACTACACACATTGTACTCCCACCCTCCATGGTGTACACCCCCCTCTACTACACACATTGTACTCCCACCCTCCATGGTGTACACCCCCTCTACTACACACATTGTACTCCCACCCTCCATGGTGTACACCCCCTCTACTACACACATTGTACTCCCACCCTCCATGGTGTACACCCCCCTCTACTACACACATTGTACTCCACCCTCCATGGTGTACACCCCCTCTACTACACACATTGTACTCCCACCCTCCATGGTGTACACCCCCCTCTACTACACACATTGTACTCCCACCCTCCATGGTGTACACCCCCCTACTACACACATTGTACTCCCACCCTCCATGGTGTACACCCCCTCTACTACACACATTGTACTCCTACCCTCCATGGTGTACACCCCCTCTACTACACACATTGTACTCCCACCCTCCATGGTGTACACCCCCCTCTACTACACACATTGTACTCCCACCCTCCATGGTGTACACCCCCTCTACTACACACATTGTACTCCCACCCTCCATGGTGTACACCCCCCTACTACACACATTGTACTTCCACCCTCCATGGTGTACACCCCCTCTACTACACACATTGTACTCCCACCCTCCATGGTGTACACCCCCCTCTACTACACACATTGTACTCCCACCCTCCATGGTGTACACCCCCTCTACTACACACATTGTACTCCCACCCTCCATGGTGTACACCCCCTCTACTACACACATTGTACTCCCACCCTCCATGGTGTACACCCCCTCTACTACACACATTGTACTTCCACCCTCCATGGTGTACACCCCCTCTACTACACACATTGTACTCCCACCCTCCATGGTGTACACCCCCTCTACTACACACATTGTACTCCCACCCTCCATGGTGTACACCCCCTACTACACACATTGTACTCCCACCCTCCATGGTGTACACCCCCTCTACTACACACATTGTACTCCACCCTCCATGGTGTACACCCCCTCTACTACACACATTGTACTCCCACCCTCCATGGTGTACACCCCCTCTACTACACACATTGTACTCCCACCCTCCATGGTGTACACCCCCCTACTACACACATTGTACTCCCACCCTCCATGGTGTACACCCCCTCTACTACACACATTGTACTCCCACCCTCCATGGTGTACACCCCCTCTACTACACACATTGTACTCCCACCCTCCATGGTGTACACCCCCCTCTACTACACACATTGTACTCCCACCCTCCATGGTGTACACCCCCCTACTACACACATTGTACTCCCACCCTCCATGGTGTACACCCCCTCTACTACACACATTGTACTCCCACCCTCCATGGTGTACACCCCCTCTACTACACACATTGTACTCCCACCCTCCATGGTGTACACCCCCTCTACTACACACATTGTACTCCCACCCTCCATGGTGTACACCCCCTCTACTACACACATTGTACTCCCACCCTCCATGGTGTACACCCCCTCTACTACACACATTGTACTCCCACCCTCCATGGTGTACACCCCCCTCTACTACACACATTGTACTCCCACCCTCCATGGTGTACACCCCCCTCTACTACACACATTGTACTCCCACCCTCCATGGTGTACACCCCCTCTACTACACACATTGTACTCCCACCCTCCATGGTGTACACCCCCTCTACTACACACATTGTACTCCCACCCTCCATGGTGTACACCCCCCTCTACTACACACATTGTACTTCTACCCTCCATGGTGTACACCCCCTCTACTACACACATTGTACTCCCACCCTCCATGGTGTACACCCCCTCTACTACACACATTGTACTCCCACCCTCCATGGTGTACACCCCCCTCTACTACACACATTGTACTCCCACCCTCCATGGTGTACACCCCCTCTACTACACACATTGTACTTCTACCCTCCATGGTGTACACCCCCTCTACTACACACATTGTACTCCCACCCTCCATGGTGTACACCCCCCTCTACTACACACATTGTACTCCCACCCTCCATGGTGTACACCCCCCTCTACTACACACATTGTACTCCCACCCTCCATGGTGTACACCCCCCTCTACTACACACATTGTACTCCCACCCTCCATGGTGTACACCCCCTCTACTACACACATTGTACTCCCACCCTCCATGGTGTACACCCCCCTCTACTACACACATTGTACTCCCACCCTCCATGGTGTACACCCCCTCTACTACACACATTGTACTCCTACCCTCCATGGTGTACACCCCCTCTACTACACACATTGTACTCCCACCCTCCATGGTGTACACCCCCTCTACTACACACATTGTACTCCCACCCTCCATGGTGTACACCCCCCTCTACTACACACATTGTACTTCCCACCCTCCATGGTGTACACCCCCTCTACTACACACATTGTACTCCCACCCTCCATGGTGTACACCCCCCTCTACTACACACATTGTACTCCCACCCTCCATGGTGTACACCCCTCTACTACACACATTGTACTCCCACCCTCCATGGTGTACACCCCCTCTACTACACACATTGTACTCCCACCCTCCATGGTGTACACCCCCTCTACTACACACATTGTACTCCCACCCTCCATGGTGTACACCCCCTCTACTACACACATTGTACTCCCACCCTCCATGGTGTACACCCCCTCTACTACACACATTGTACTCCCACCCTCCATGGTGTACACCCCCTCTACTACACACATTGTACTCCCACCCTCCATGGTGTACACCCCCTCTACTACACACATTGTACTCCCACCCTCCATGGTGTACACCCCCTCTACTACACACATTGTACTCCCACCCTCCATGGTGTACACCCCCTCTACTACACACATTGTACTCCCACCCTCCATGGTGTACACCCCCTCTACTACACACATTGTACTCCCACCCTCCCTGGTGTACACCCCCCTCTACTACACACATTGTACTTCCACCCTCCATGGTGTACACCCCCCTCTACTACACACATTGTACTCCCACCCTCCATGGTGTACACCCCCTCTACTACACACATTGTACTCCCACCCTCCATGGTGTACACCCCCTCTACTACACACATTGTACTCCCACCCTCCATGGTGTACACCCCCCTCTACTATACACATTGTACTCCCACCCTCCATGGTGTACACCCCCTCTACTACACACATTGTACTCCCACCCTCCATGGTGTACACCCCCTCTACTACACACATTGTACTCCCACCCTCCATGGTGTACACCCCCTCTACTACACACATTGTACTCCCACCCTCCATGGTGTACACCCCCTCTACTACACACATTGTACTCCCACCCTCCATGGTGTACACCCCCCTCTACTACACACATTGTACTCCCACCCTCCATGGTGTACACCCCCTCTACTACACACATTGTACTCCCACCCTCCATGGTGTACACCCCCTCTACTACACACATGTACTCCCACCCTCCATGGTGTACACCCCCCTCTACTACACACATTGTACTCCCACCCTCCATGGTGTACACCCCCCTCTACTACACACATTGTACTCCCACCCTCCATGGTGTACACCCCCTCTACTACACACATTGTACTCCTACCCTCCATGGTGTACACCCCCTCTACTACACACATTGTACTCCCACCCTCCATGGTGTACACCCCCTCTACTACACACATTGTACTCCCACCCTCCATGGTGTACACCCCCCTCTACTACACACATTGTACTCCCACCCTCCATGGTGTACACCCCCTCTACTACACACATTGTACTCCCACCCTCCATGGTGTACACCCCCTCTACTACACACATTGTACTCCCACCCTCCATGGTGTACACCCCCCTCTACTACACACATTGTACTCCCACCCTCCATGGTGTACACCCCCCTCTACTACACACATTGTACTCCCACCCTCCATGGTGTACACCCCCTCTACTACACACATTGTACTCCCACCCTCCATGGTGTACACCCCCTCTACTACACACATTGTACTCCCACCCTCCATGGTGTACACCCCCCTCTACTACACACATTGTACTCCCACCCTCCATAGTGTACACCCCCCTCTACTACACACATTGTACTCCCACCCTCCATGGTGTACACCCCCTCTACTACACACATTGTACTCCCACCCTCCATGGTGTACACCCCCCTCTACTACACACATTGTACTCCCACCCTCCATGGTGTACACCCCCCTCTACTACACACATTGTACTCCACCCTCCATGGTGTACACCCCCTCTACTACACACATTGTACTCCACCCTCCATGGTGTACACCCCCTCTACTACACACATTGTACTCCACCCTCCATGGTGTACACCCCCTCTACTACACACATTGTACTTCTACCCTCCATGGTGTACACCCCCTCTACTACACACATTGTACTCCCACCCTCCATGGTGTACACCCCCTCTACTACACACATTGTACTCCCACCCTCCATGGTGTACACCCCCTCTACTACACACATTGTACTCCCACCCTCCATGGTGTACACCCCCCTCTACTACACACATTGTACTCTACCCTCCATGGTGTACACCCCCTCTACTACACACATTGTACTCCCACCCTCCATGGTGTACACCCCCCCTACTACACACATTGTACTCCCACCCTCCATGGTGTACACCCCCCTCTACTACACACATTGTACTCCCACCCTCCATGGTGTACACCCCCTCTACTACACACATTGTACTCCCACCCTCCATGGTGTACACCCCCTCTACTACACACATTGTACTCCCACCCTCCATGGTGTACACCCCCTCTACTACACACATTGTACTCCCACCCTCCATGGTGTACACCCCCTCTACTACACACATTGTACTCCCACCCTCCATGGTGTACACCCCCTCTACTACACACATTGTACTCCCACCCTCCATGGTGTACACCCCCTCTACTACACACATTGTACTCCCACCCTCCATGGTGTACACCCCCTCTACTACACACATTGTACTCCCACCCTCCATGGTGTACACCCCCCTCTACTACACACATTGTACTCCCACCCTCCATGGTGTACACCCCCTCTACTACACACATTGTACTCCCACCCTCCATGGTGTACACCCCCTCTACTACACACATTGTACTCCACCCTCCATGGTGTACACCCCCTCTACTACACACATTGTACTCCCACCCTCCATGGTGTACACCCCCTCTACTACACACATTGTACTCCCACCCTCCATGGTGTACACCCCCTCTACTACACACATTGTACTCCCACCCTCCATGGTGTACACCCCCTCTACTACACACATTGTACTCCCACCCTCCATGGTGTACACCCCCTCTACTACACACATTGTACTCCCACCCTCCATGGTGTACACCCCCCTCTACTACACACATTGTACTCCCACCCTCCATGGTGTACACCCCCTCTACTACACACATTGTACTCCCACCCTCCATGGTGTACACCCCCCTCTACTACACACATTGTACTCCCACCCTCCATGGTGTACACCCCCCTCTACTACACACATTGTACTTCTACCCTCCATGGTGTACACCCCCTCTACTACACACATTGTACTCCCACCCTCCATGGTGTACACCCCCCTCTACTACACACATTGTACTCCCACCCTCCATGGTGTACACCCCCCTCTACTACACACATTGTACTCCCACCCTCCATGGTGTACACCCCCCTCTACTACACACATTGTACTCCCACCCTCCATGGTGTACACCCCCTCTACTACACACATTGTACTCCCACCCTCCATGGTGTACACCCCCTCTACTACACACATTGTACTCCCACCCTCCATGGTGTACACCCCCTCTACTACACACATTGTACTTCTACCCTCCATGGTGTACACCCCCTCTACTACACACATTGTACTCCCACCCTCCATGGTGTACACCCCCTCTACTACACACATTGTACTCCCACCCTCCATGGTGTACACCCCCCTCTACTACACACATTGTACTTCCACCCTCCATGGTGTACACCCCCCTCTACTACACACATTGTACTCCCACCCTCCATGGTGTACACCCCCTCTACTACACACATTGTACTCCCACCCTCCATGGTGTACACCCCCTCTACTACACACATTGTACTCCCACCCTCCATGGTGTACACCCCCTCTACTACACACATTGTACTCCCACCCTCCATGGTGTACACCCCCTCTACTACACACATTGTACTCCCACCCTCCATGGTGTACACCCCCTCTACTACACACATTGTACTCCCACCCTCCATGGTGTACACCCCCTCTACTACACACATTGTACTCCCACCTCCATGGTGTACACCCCCTCTACTACACATTGTACTCCCACCCTCCATGGTGTACACCCCCTCTACTACACACATTGTACTCCCACCCTCCATGGTGTACACCCCCTCTACTACACACATTGTACTCCCACCCTCCATGGTGTACACCCCCTCTGCTACACACATTGTACTCCCACCCTCCATGGTGTACACCCCCTCTACTACACACATTGTACTCCACCCTCCATGGTGTACACCCCCTCTACTACACACATTGTACTCCCACCCTCCATGGTGTACACCCCCTCTACTACACACATTGTACTCCCACCCTCCATGGTGTACACCCCCTCTACTACACACATTGTACTCCCACCCTCCATGGTGTACACCCCCTCTACTACACACATTGTACTCCCACCCTCCATGGTGTACACCCCCTCTACTACACACATTGTACTCCCACCCTCCATGGTGTACACCCCCTCTACTACACACATTGTACTCCCACCCTCCATGGTGTACACCCCCTCTACTACACACATTGTACTCCCACCCTCCATGGTGTACACCCCCCTCTACTACACACATTGTACTCCCACCCTCCATGGTGTACACCCCCTCTACTACACACATTGTACTCCCACCCTCCATGGTGTACACCCCCTCTACTACACACATTGTACTCCCACCCTCCATGGTGTACACCCCCTCTACTACACACATTGTACTCCCACCCTCCATGGTGTACACCCCCTCTACTACACACATTGTACTCCACCCTCCATGGTGTACACCCCCTCTACTACACACATTGTACTCCCACCCTCCATGGTGTACACCCCCTCTACTACACACATTGTACTCCCACCCTCCATGGTGTACACCCCCTCTACTACACACATTGTACTCCACCCTCCATGGTGTACACCCCCTCTACTACACACATTGTACTCCACCCTCCATGGTGTACACCCCCCTCTACTACACACATTGTACTCCCACCCTCCATGGTGTACACCCCCCTCTACTACACACATTGTACTCCCACCCTCCATGGTGTACCCCCCCTCTACTACACACATTGTACTCCCACCCTCCATGGTGTACACCCCCTCTACTACACACATTGTACTCCCACCCTCCATGGTGTACACCCCCTCTACTACACACATTGTACTCCCACCCTCCATGGTGTACACCCCCTCTACTACACACATTGTACTCCCACCCTCCATGGTGTACACCCCCTCTACTACACACATTGTACTCCCACCCTCCATGGTGTACACCCCCCCTCTACTACACACATTGTACCCCACCCTCCATGGTGTACACCCCCTCTACTACACACATTGTACTCCCACCCTCCATGGTGTACACCCCCTCTACTACACACATTGTACTCCCACCCTCCATGGTGTACACCCCCTCTACTACACACATTGTACTCCCACCCTCCATGGTGTACACCCCCTCTACTACACACATTGTACTCCCACCCTCCATGGTGTACACCCCCCTCTACTACACACATTGTACTCCCACCCTCCATGGTGTACACCCCCTCTACTACACACATTGTACTCCCACCCTCCATGGTGTACACCCCCTCTACTACACACATTGTACTCCCACCCTCCATGGTGTACACCCCCTCTACTACACACATTGTACTCCCACCCTCCATGGTGTACACCCCTCTACTACACACATTGTACTCCCACCCTCCATGGTGTACACCCCCTCTACTACACACATTGTACTCCCACCCTCCATGGTGTACACCCCCTCTACTACACACATTGTACTCCCACCCTCCATGGTGTACACCCCCTCTACTACACACATTGTACTCCCACCCTCCATGGTGTACACCCCCTCTACTACACACATTGTACTCCCACCCTCCATGGTGTACACCCCCCTCTACTACACACATTGTACTCCCACCCTCCATGGTGTACACCCCCTCTACTACACACATTGTACTCCCACCCTCCATGGTGTACACCCCCTCTATTACACACATTGTACTCCCACCCTCCATTGTGTACACCCCCCTCTACTACACACATTGTACTCCCACCCTCCATGGTGTACACCCCCTCTACTACACACATTGTACTCCCACCCTCCATGGTGTACACCCCCTCTACTACACACATTGTACTCCCACCCTCCATGGTGTACACCCCCTCTACTACACACATTGTACTCCCACCCTCCATGGTGTACACCCCCTCTACTACACACATTGTACTCCCACCCTCCATGGTGTACACCCCCTCTACTACACACATTGTACTCCCACCCTCCATGGTGTACACCCCCCTCTACTACACACATTGTACTCCCACCCTCCATGGTGTACACCCCCTCTACTACACACATTGTACTCCCACCCTCCATGGTGTACACCCCCTCTACTACACACATTGTACTCCCACCCTCCATGGTGTACACCCCCTCTACTACACACATTGTACTCCCACCCTCCATGGTGTACACCCCCTCTACTACACACATTGTACTCCCACCCTCCATGGTGTACACCCCCTCTACTACACACATTGTACTCCCACCCTCCATGGTGTACACCCCCTCTACTACACACATTGTACTCCCACCCTCCATGGTGTACACCCCCTCTACTACACACATTGTACTCCCACCCTCCATGGTGTACACCCCCTCTACTACACACATTGTACTCCCACCCTCCATGGTGTACACCCCCTCTACTACACACATTGTACTCCCACCCTCCATGGTGTACACCCCCTCTACTACACACATTGTACTCCCACCCTCCATGGTGTACACCCCCTCTACTACACACATTGTACTCCCACCCTCCATGGTGTACACCCCCCTCTACTACACACATTGTACTCCCACCCTCCATGGTGTACACCCCCTCTACTACACACATTGTACTCCCACCCTCCATGGTGTACACCCCCTCTACTAACACATTGTACTCCCACCCTCCATGGTGTACACCCCCTCTACTACACACATTGTACTCCCACCCTCCATGGTGTACACCCCCTCTACTACACACATTGTACTCCCACCCTCCATGGTGTACACCCCCCTCTACTACACACATTGTACTCCCACCCTCCATGGTGTACACCCCTCTACTACACACATTGTACTCCCACCCTCCATGGTGTACACCCCCTCTACTACACACATTGTACTCCCACCCTCCATGGTGTACACCCCCTCTACTACACACATTGTACTCCCACCCTCCATGGTGTACACCCCCTCTACTACACACATTGTACTCCCACCCTCCATGGTGTACACCCCCTCTACTACACACATTGTACTTCTACCCTCCATGGTGTACACCCCCCTCTACTACACACATTGTACTTCTACCCTCCATGGTGTACACCCCCCTCTACTACACACATTGTACTCCCACCCTCCATGGTGTACACCCCCTCTACTACACACATTGTACTTCTACCCTCCATGGTGTACACCCCCTCTACTACACACATTTTACTCCCACCCTCCATGGTGTACACCCCCCTCTACTACACACATTGTACTTCCACCCTCCATGGTGTACACCCCCCTCTACTACACACATTGTACTCCCACCCTCCATGGTGTACACCCCCTCTACTACACACATTGTACTCCCACCCTCCATGGTGTACACCCCCTCTACAACACACATTGTACTCCTACCCTCCATGGTGTACACCCCCTCTACTACACACATTGTACTCCCACCCTCCATGGTGTACAGCCCCTCTCCTACACACATTGTACTCCCACCCTCCATGGTGTACACCCCTCTACTACACACATTGTACTCCCACCCTCCATGGTGTACAGCCCCCTCTACTACACACATTGTACTCCCACCCTCCATGGTGTACACCCCCTCTACTACACACATTGTACTCCCACCCTCCATGGTGTACACCCCCCTCTACTACACACATTGTACTCCCACCCTCCATGGTGTACACCCCCTCTACTACACACATTGTACTCCCACCCTCCATGGTGTACAGCCCCCTCTACTACACACATTGTACTCCCACCCTCCATGGTGTACACCCCCTCTACTACACACATTGTACTCCCACCCTCCATGGTGTACACCCCCTCTACTACACACATTGTACTCCCACCCTCCATGGTGTACACCCCCTCTACTACACACATTGTACTCCCACCCTCCATGGTGTACACCCCCTCTACTACACACATTGTACTTCTACCCTCCATGGTGTACACCCCCCTCTACTACACACATTGTACTCCCACCCTCCATGGTGTACACCCCCTCTACTACACACATTGTACTCCCACCCTCCATGGTGTACACCCCCTCTACTACACACATTGTACTCCCACCCTCCATGGTGTACACCCCCTCTACTACACACATTGTACTCCCACCCTCCATGGTGTACACCCCCTCTACTACACACATTGTACTCCCACCCTCCATGGTGTACACCCCCTCTACTACACACATTGTACTCCCACCCTCCATGGTGTACACCCCCTCTACTACACACATTGTACTCCCCCCTCCATGGTGTACACCCCCTCTACTACACACATTGTACTCCCACCCTCCATGGTGTACACCCCCTCTACTACACACATTGTACTCCCACCCTCCATGGTGTACACCCCCTCTACTACACACATTGTACTCCCACCCTCCATGGTGTACACCCCCTCTACTACACACATTGTACTCCCACCCTCCATGGTGTACACCCCCCTCTACTACACACATTGTACTCCCACCCTCCATGGTGTACACCCCTCTACTACACACATTGTACTCCCACCCTCCATGGTGTACACCCCCTCTACTACACACATTGTACTCCCACCCTCCATGGTGTACACCCCCCTCTACTACACACATTGTACTCCCACCCTCCATGGTGTACACCCCCTCTACTACACACATTGTACTCCCACCCTCCATGGTGTACACCCCCTCTACTACACACATTGTACTCCCACCCTCCATGGTGTACACCCCCCTCTACTACACACATTGTACTCCCACCCTCCATGGTGTACACCCCCCTCTACTACACACATTGTACTCCCACCCTCCATGGTGTACACCCCCTCTACTACACACATTGTACTCCACCCTCCATGGTGTACACCCCCCTCTACTACACACATTGTACTCCCACCCTCCATGGTGTACACCCCCCTCTACTACACACATTGTACTCCCACCCTCCATGGTGTACACCCCCTCTACTACACACATTGTACTCCCACCCTCCATGGTGTACACCCCCCTCTACTACACACATTGTACTCCCACCCTCCATGGTGTACACCCCCCTCTACTACACACATTGTACTCCCACCCTCCATGGTGTACAGCCCCCTCTACTACACACATTGTACTCCCACCCTCCATGGTGTACAGCCCCCTCTACTACACACATTGTACTCCCACCCTCCATGGTGTACACCCCCTCTACTACACACATTTGTACTCCCACCCTCCATGGTGTACACCCCCCTCTACTACACACATTGTACTCCTACCCTCCATGGTGTACACCCCCTCTACTACACACATTGTACTCCCACCCTCCATGGTGTACAGCCCCCTCTACTACACACATTGTACTCCCACCCTCCATGGTGTACACCCCCTCTACTACACACATTGTACTTCCACCCTCCATGGTGTACACCCCCTCTACTACACACATTGTACTCCCACCCTCCATGGTGTACACCCCCCTCTACTACACACATTGTACTCCCACCCTCCATGGTGTACACCCCCTCTACTACACACATTGTACTCCCACCCTCCATGGTGTACACCCCCTCTACTACACACATTGTACTCCCACCCTCCATGGTGTACACCCCCTCTACTACACACATTGTACTCCCACCCTCCATGGTGTACACCCCCTCTACTACACACATTGTACTCCCACCCTCCATGGTGTACACCCCCCTCTACCACACACATTGTACTCCCACCCTCCATGGTGTACACCCCTCTACTACACACATTGTACTCCCACCCTCCATGGTGTACACCCCCTCTACTACACACATTGTACTCCCACCCTCCATGGTGTACAGCCCCCTCTACTACACACATTGTACTCCCACCCTCCATGGTGTACACCCCCTCTACACACACATTGTACTCCCACCCTCCATGGTGTACACCCCCCTCTACTACACACATTGTACTCCCACCCTCCATGGTGTACACCCCCTCTACTACACACATTGTACTCCCACCCTCCATGGTGTACACCCCCTCTACTACACACATTGTACTCCCACCCTTCATGGTGTACACCCCCCTCTACTACACACATTGTACTTCTACCCTCCATGGTGTACACCCCCTCTACTACACACATTGTACTCCCACCCTCCATGGTGTACACCCCCTCTACCACACACATTGTACTTCTACCCTCCATGGTGTACACCCCCCTCTACTACACACATTGTACTCCCACCCTCCATGGTGTACACCCCCCTCTACTACACACATTGTACTCCCACCCTCCATGGTGTACGGCCCCCTCTACTACACATTGTACTCCCACCCTCCATGGTGTACACCCCCTCTACTACACACATTGTACTCCCACCCTCCATGGTGTACACCCCCCTCTACTACACACATTGTACTCCCACCCTCCATGGTGTACAGCCCCCTCTACTACACACATTGTACTCCCACCCTCCATGGTGTACACCCCCTCTACTACACACATTGTACTCCCACCCTCCATGGTGTACACCCCCTCTACTACACACATTGTACTCCCACCCTCCATGGTGTACACCCCCCTCTACTACACACATTGTACTCCCACCCTCCATGGTGTACACCCCCTCTACTACACACATTGTACTCCCACCCTCCATGGTGTACGGCCCCCTCTACTACACACATTGTACTCCCACCCTCCATGGTGTACACCCCCTCTACTACACACATTGTACTCCCACCCTCCATGGTGTACACCCCCCTCTACTACACACATTGTACTCCCACCCTCCATGGTGTACGGCCCCCTCTACTACACACATTGTACTCCCACCCTCCATGGTGTACACCCCCTCTACTACACACATTGTACTCCCACCCTCCATGGTGTACACCCCCCTCTACTACACACATTGTACTCCCACCCTCCATGGTGTACACCCACCTCTACTACACACATTGTACTTCTACCCTCCATGGTGTACACCCCCTCTACTACACACATTATACTCCCACCCTCCATGGTGTACACCCCCTCTACTACACACATTGTACTCCCACCCTCCATGGTGTACACCCCCCTCTACTACACATTGTACTCCCACCCTCCATGGTGTACACCCCCCTCTACTACACACATTGTACTCCCACCCTCCATGGTGTGCACCCCCCTCTACTACACACATTGTACTCCCACCCTCCATGGTGTACACCCCCCTACTACACACATTGTACTCCCACCCTCCATGGTGTACACCCCCCTCTACTACACATTGTACTCCCACCCTCCATGGTGTACACCCCCCTCTACTACACACATTGTACTCCCACCCTCCATGGTGTGCACCCCCCTCTACTACACACATTGTACTCCCACCCTCCATGGTGTACACCCCTCTACTACACACATTGTACTCCCACCCTCCATGGTGTACACCCCCCTCTACTACACACATTGTACTCCCACCCTCCATGGTGTACACCCCCCTCTACCACACACATTGTACTCCCACCCTCCATGGTGTACACCCCCCTCTACTACACACATTGTACTCCCACCCTCCATGGTGTGCACCCCCCTCTACTACACACATTGTACTCCCACCCTCCATGGTGTACGGCCCCCTCTACTACACACATTGTACTCCCACCCTCCATGGTGTACACCCCCTCTACTACACACATTGTACTCCCACCCTCCATGGTGTACACCCCCTCTACTACACACATTGTACTCCCACCCTCCATGATGTACAGCCCCCTCTACTACACACATTGTACTCCCACCCTCCATGGTGTACACCCCCTCTACTACACACATTGTACTCCCACCCTCCATGGTGTACACCCCCCTCTACTACACACATTGTACTCCCACCCTCCATGGTGTACACCCCGTCTACTACACACATTGTACTCCCACCCTCCATGGTGTACACCCACCTCTACTACACACATTGTACTTCTACCCTCCATGGTGTACACCCCCTCTACTACACATTGTACTCCCACCCTCCATGGTGTACACCCCCCTCTACTACACACATTGTACTCCCACCCTCCATGGTGTACACCCCCTCTACTACACATTGTACTTCCACCCTCCATGGTGTACACCCCCTCTACTACACACATTGTACTCCCACCCTCCATGGTGTACAGCCCCCTCTACTACACACATTGTACTCCCACCCTCCATGGTGTACACCCCCTCTACTACACACATTGTACTCCCACCCTCCATGGTGTACACCCCCTCTACTACACACATTGTACTCCCACCCTCCATGGTGTACACCCCCTCTACTACACACATTGTACTCCCACCCTCCATGGTGTACAGCCCCCTCTACTACACACATTGTACTCCCACCCTCCATGGTGTACACCCCCTCTACTACACACATTGTACTCCCACCCTCCATGGTGTACACCCCCTCTACTACACACATTGTACTCCCACCCTCCATGGTGTACACCCCCTCTACTACACACATTGTACTCCCACCCTCCATGGTGTACACCCCCTCTACTACACACATTGTACTCCCACCCTCCATGGTGTACACCCCCTCTACTACACACATTGTACTCCCACCCTCCATAGTGTACACCCCCTCTACTACACACATTGTACTCCCACCCTCCATGGTGTACACCCCCTCTACTACACACATTGTACTCCCACCCTCCATGGTGTACACCCCCTCTACTACACACATTGTACTCCCACCCTCCATGGTGTACAGCCCCTCTACTACACACATTGTACTCCCACCCTCCATGGTGTACACCCCCTCTACTACACACATTGTACTCCCACCCTCCATGGTGTACACCCCCTCTACTACACACATTGTACTCCCACCCTCCATGGTGTACACCCCCTCTACTATACACATTGTACTCCCACCCTCCATGGTGTACACCCCCTCTACTACACACATTGTACTCCCACCCTCCATGGTGTACACCCCCTCTACTACACACATTGTACTTCTACCCTCCATGGTGTACACCCCCTCTACTACACACATTGTACTTCTACCCTCCATGGTGTACACCCCCCTCTACTACACACATTGTACTTCTACCCTCCATGGTGTACACCCCCCTCTACTACACACATTGTACTTCTACCCTCCATGGTGTACACCCCCCTCTACTACACACATTGTACTCCCACCCTCCATGGTGTACACCCCCCTCTACTACACACATTGTACTCCCACCCTCCATGGTGTACACCCCCTCTACTACACACATTGTACTCCCACCCTCCATGGTGTACAGCCCCCTCTACTACACACATTGTACTTCTACCCTCCATGGTGTACACCCCCCTCTACTACACACATTGTACTCCCACCCTCCATGGTGTACACCCCCCTCTACTACACACATTGTACTCCCACCCTCCATGGTGTACACCCCCCTCTACTACACACATTGTACTCCCACCCTCCATGGTGTACACCCCCCTCTACTACACACATTGTACTCCCACCCTCCATGGTGTACACCCCCTCTACTACACACATTGTACTTCTACCCTCCATGGTGTACACCCCCCTCTACTACACACATTGTACTTCCACCCTCCATGGTGTACACCCCCCTCTACTACACACATTGTACTCCCACCCTCCATGGTGTACACCCCCCTCTACTACACACATTGTACTCCCACCCTCCATGGTGTACACCCCCCTCTACTACACACATTGTACTCCCACCCTCCATGGTGTACACCCCCTCTACTACACACATTGTACTCCCACCCTCCATGGTGTACACCCCTCTACTACACACATTGTACTTCTACCCTCCATGGTGTACACCCCCCTCTACTACACACATTGTACTCCCACCCTCCATGGTGTACACCCCCGTCTACCACACACATTGTACTCCCACCCTCCATGGTGTACACCCCCTCTACTACACACATTGTACTCCCACCCTCCATGGTGTACACCCCCTCTACTACACACATTGTACTCCCACCCTCCATGGTGTACACCCCCTCTACTACACACATTGTACTCCCACCCTCCATGGTGTACACCCCTCTACTACACACATTGTACTCCCACCCTCCATGGTGTAGATGTAGTGGGGGCTCACTGTATGTCTGTAGATTAAAAAAAAAGAGTTCACATCTTATCAGTAATTTGGGTTTATGACCAATCACGAGTGAAGAAGAAGAATGCAGGCCTTACATATACAGGTTGTGTGAGGAGTGTCTTTTCTTGACAGTCTACACAGTCTAAATTCCTTTAAGTAAGACGTTTTCAGAGAGGACACTTCCTTAGAATATCTGCGATGTGATATACTGTCACTGTCCAGGATAGTGGTACTTAAGGTCCGAGACCTTCATGGAAAAGCTCCACATAGATCTGCGCTATCTTCATGTCAGGGTTCTTTTCCTAGTTAAGAGGCCGGTCCCTGAACTTCCTAAATTTCAGCCCCCCCGATCCAGGGAGGGGCTATAAGGAGTCCCTCTGCATAAAAGATGGCCACTGAAATCAAGAGAATTCTGTACCCAATGGGATACAGGCTCTCCCAAGATGGCGCCTGAAGTCCTTGGCAGAGGATACATTGGACAAATGCTGGACTTCCCTAGTACCAGTAGAGATCAGAGGTCTAGTGATTGCTCCTATTTTTATGTTTTAATAGTTTTTATTAAAGTTTTACAATACGGGATATGATGTTCTCGGCTTTACATTGCTCAGTATACTACATAGTTAGGGAGTCAAACATTAAGTATCTCAAAAGGCTTGAGGAATCCTCCTCGTATAACATACATGATCATTCTCAATTCCTACTATATACTATTGTTCCTTTTTTTTAGCATTTTTCACTGATTTTCCAAAAACAAATGAAAACAACAAGTGGCAGGTAACCAAGCTCAAGTAGAGGCAACCCACCCAGAAGAGGTGAAGAGGTGGGAACAGTACCGAAAATTTCAGAACATACAAATGAGAAACAACAAATTAAAAAATGAAAAGTAAACCCCCCCAAAACAAGTGGGGCGTGTGTTAGTCTACTTAGGCCTTGGCCCAGAGTCCGGAGATGCATAGAAATGGAGCATATTATTTTATCCATTCCTCGGCCCTGGGTCTTCGGACATATCAGGGGCTGAATGTCATTGAAACTTTATCCACCCACCTTGCCCAGACTTTCTGGAATTTGTTCATGCAGCCCTGTATGTAGAGGTGTCCTTGTATAATAGTAGATTGGAATTGCGAAGATGTTTCCAGTAGCGGATAGATGGAGTAGAAGGTTTCATCCAACAA
The DNA here is from genome assembly GCF_905171775.1 of Rana temporaria. Classification (NCBI taxonomy): domain Eukaryota; kingdom Metazoa; phylum Chordata; class Amphibia; order Anura; family Ranidae; genus Rana; species Rana temporaria. Next base: position 263,107 of record NW_024404490.1, on the reverse strand, counting down.
AGTATAAATTGCCTTCCTTAGAACACAAGAAGCCCCATCAATGTCCTTCCAGCCATTGTGGGTGAGAGGTTCTCAACTAGGACCAGTATACAAATTTTATGGGAAAGAGCAAAGGGGGTCTGAGCCCGATACTTATAATCTTGGCAGCCTCCATCCAAAGCATACCATTGATAGGGCAAGTCCAAAAGATGTGCAACCAGGGGATATAGTAGGGTTTAGTAAGGGACCCGGGCCCCTATATCACATGGGTCTCAAGTGTTTAGAGGACTATCTGAGTCCTATCCTGTAACCATGCTGAAACTTCTATAGCAGGGGAATGGTGAGCGAAGGCTTCATAGACCTGAAATGGCGCCAACACAGGACCCGACGTGGGAGGAGGCTTAAAGCGGGGGTTCACCCTTAGAGGGCACTTTTTCCCCTTAGATTCCTGCTCGTTTTCTCTAGGGGAATCGGCTATTTGTATTAAAATATGAGCAGTACTTACCCGTTTTCGAGCTGCATCTTCTTCCGTCGCTTCCGGGTATGGGCTTCGGGAATGGGCGTTCCTTCTTGATTGACAGGCTTCCGAGAGGCTTCCGACGGTCGCATCCATCGCGTCACGATTTTCCGAAAGAAGCCGAACGTCGGTGCGCAGGCGCAGTATAGAGCCGCACCGACGTTCGGCTTCTTTCGGCTACAAGTGACGCGATGGATGCGACCGTCGGAAGCCTCTCGGAAGAATGTCAATCAAGAAGGAACGCCCGCTCCCGAAGACCCATACCCGGAAGCGACGGAAGAAGATGCAGCTCGAAAACGGGTAAGTACGGATCATATTTTAATACAAATAGCCGATTCCCCTAGACCGAACGAGCAGGAATCTAAGGGGAGAAAAAAAAAAATTTAACAAATGGGTGAACTCCCGCTTTAAGTACTCAGCAGACTCCTACCACAAACACAGGCTAGCCTTAGGCCAGCCTTTACACTCATAGGTTCAGTGTGGTCTGTGGACTGTATATGGGCAGAGCAGCGATGCCCCAGTCAGCCCTGTGTTATAGTAGGCCCCCTAGTGGCTTATGTGGTAATTCAGTTGCAGTTTGAGTCTGCCTACACACTGTACAACCAGATTGTAATGTGTGTGTGAGGTCAGATTAAAAGGTAGAAAATCAGACTCCAAAACTAAAGAAATGTGTCAGATTCCAGCATCACTAGCTGGGGTGTGCGAGGGGTTACCATACATAGAGGGTCTGCATGCTGCAAAACATCCCCCCCCCAATATCCAAATCACTCCCCTTTATAAAACTCAAATCATTCAGAATCATTCCGTCCTCCATCTCCCGGTGAGGTGGGTGAAGGTGAGTCCTGGCAGTGGGAGAACCTGGAGAAAATTCCAAAACCAACATAAGAGAAGAAAGGTCACCATCACTTACCTGACACCTGAAGAGTAACTCTGCCCTCTGCAAAATCTGGAGTGTTAAACACTGAACAGTTATATACCCCCTCATCCGAGAACTGGACCCGGGGGAGGTGCAGCTCGGCGTTTCCATTCAGGATCTCCATCCGCTTCATATAAGATCCCCGTCTGTATGACGTCTCCTTTCCATCGATAAGTTCATAAACCTTGTGCTCCGTGCCGTTCTCCAATGTCATCCCCCAAAGGACAGAAATGGCTTTCCCAATATTCAGATCAGATAAATCACAGCGAATGGAGACATCCTCCCCCCTCAGTGCTGACATAACTGACGTCCTCATTGTGACCCTCAGAGCCCCTATAAAAAAATATAAATAATTATTGTACCCCAAAACTGAAGAAATAAATATCATTGCGCTATCAATATCAGATCAGAGACACAGGGCAGGATTCAGAGAGCTTTGCCTATCTTTAGGCGGGCGTAGCGTATCTCAGATACACTACGCCACCGTAAGTTTGAGCAGCAAGTTGTGTATTCACATACAACTTGCGCTTAAACTTACGGCGGCGCAGTGTAACTGGACCGGCGTAAGCCCGCCTAATTCAAAATAGGCTGGTTGGGGGCGTGTACTATGTAAAATAGTACTGACCCCACGTTTTTGACGTTTTCAACGACCGGCGCATGCGCCGTCCGTGGACATATCCCAGTGCGCATGCTCCAAATGACGTCGGCAAATCGTCATGCTTTCGACGTGAACGTAAATTACGTCCAGCCGTATTCGCGAACGACTTACGCAAACGACGTAAAGATTTCAAATTTTGTCGCGGGAACGACTGTGGTGGCAAAAAGCTGGGCTGTACGCAGAGCACAGCGCCATTTTGCCCTGTGCTATTAAGCACAGAATCCATCTTAATGAAATAATGCATATTTAAGCTAAATAGATTCACTCACCATCATTCTCTGCCATTCATACAAGCAAGAGACCTCACACCAGCATGTTCTCATTCCATTCAGCTCTCAGTCATCATCTCTTCTGACCTCAAGCTCCTTTTCTCTTTATTTATGTCAATTTGAGTAACAAAAGAAGGTGGTGGCTTTACAAAACAGCCAATCAGACATGGTGTATACATTCAAAAGAACCAATCACAGACATGTGATTGGAACAATGCTTAGACGGTTGCAGGCAGTTTAATTAAAAGACTCAGTAGGAAGTGAGGTCACAACATGTGACCACCTCCATAGGAAGTGAGCTCACAGGGTGTCAGCTTCACCCAGCAGATGCCCATGTATGGAAACCCCTCCAACAGGGATTCCATACAGCAATAACAAAATAATACAACAACAATACAATACAGCAATAATCAATAACAATACAGAAATATAACAATAGGATACAGTTCCTGATCAGAGGAGCTTATCTGCAGGTGTAGGCGCACATCACAAAACAGTGTTGATCAGGTACTGAGAGATGACAGGCGCGCACACCAGCTAAATTGACAATGCGCTTGCAGAGCGGACGCACCGAGAAGGCGAATATCTGTGCATCACACAGGGGCCCTTTCGCCGGCGGACACCCCCCCTCCACAAACACCCTTCTCCAAATCAGGAAGTGTATCTCCACAAGTCTGTCTGCCCCAGTCAGCTTTCTAGAGCGGGCTGAGGGAGAACCAACCATGGGTGCCATTATGACAATACATAACAAATACATCTTTAAATTTCCACAACAACGACGGCCATACTTAACATAGGATACGCCGCACATACCCCTCATGTAGCAGGGGTAACTTTGCTCAGATAAGGGTCTGTTACGGGATTTTAAGAGTGAACCCCACACCAAAACCAAGAAAAAACAGCATGTCCACTGGCAGGTCAGGAAAGGATGGGATAAGGATAACGGTATACCCATCCCCCCCCCCCCAACCATACCAGGCCACATGCCCACAACATGTGGAGGGTTCCTTGCCATTGGGAACCCCTTTCTTTTGTAGACATGGGCCTCTTCCCCACAACCCTGGCACTGTGGTCATGGGGGGGGGGAGACCATTTAAAGCCCCCTTTAAATATAATGGGGCCCCAGATACTGCTCCACCATGTGACTGAGCACCCCCCACAAAAAAAAAACAAAAAAAAACGAATTTAAATGTTAAAACACACCACATTTAGATACTGTAGCTGGGCGGTACCCTGCCAGGGTCCAGGTCTGATATACAGTCAGTTCACTAATGAGTCAGCCGTGTTCTGGGCTTAAAGTAACCACCAGACCAAGGCTCTAGGCTCCCAGTTGTAGATGACTCCACCCTGCAGACAGGAGGTCTGGGTATGGGAGTCAGTTGGGCGTCATCTAGGATAGGCTGACCAGACATCCCCGGATTAACACTTTCCCCGGAGCCCTTCTGACCCCGGTTTTGTCCCCGGATTCAGGGACAATCCTGGGTGGATGCATCGTGAGCTGGTGCAGGGGGCGCCCAGGGCCGGCCCTATCATGGGTTCTGCTGGGGTGTCTCGGACAGGGAGGGGGCGAGCACCACTGGATTATACAGAGCGGGGACTTGGCTGTCAGACGTAGTCCCACCTCCTGGGCCAGGTCCTGTGATAGGCAGCACACTGGTGATGTCCATCATATGAGGCGGGACTTCGTCTGAGAAATAGCGGCCATGCAGGGTAAATAGGAGATCCTCACTCAGTATAATGCGTCTCCTCTCCTCGCTCGCTATGCACTGATCACAGGTGAGGCTGGGCTCTGAACAGGTCGTGCTTTGTATGGTTTTCCCTTTTATGAACAAGAAAATAATGAGGTTGGGCTGGTAACATAATGCTATGGGGCTGGTATGAAATGTCATACAATCACATTCCACATACACGGCATTTATCATTGGAGGGAAGTATGCTTATAAAATAGTTTACCATTTGCCAATAAAAAAAATTAAAAATATCTCCGGATTTTATTTATATAATCTGGTCACCTTCTCCTAGGAGAGAGAGGAGGGATCCCGTGTAGCACGAGGCTACTTACTGTACACAATGAGGTGCTGACCGTCCGGTCCGTGGGAGACACACTAAGGCCCTAAAGCAGGGGAGCCCAACCTTTTGAAGAGCGGGGGCCATTTAAGTGACTTGGTAACCAGTCACGGGGCCACAATAAACGGAGCAGGTGGATGGCAGCAATGGCAGCCCACTCTATAGATCCCACTAAACTCTTTTTTTTTGTGGATTGGATTGGAGGAAGGCGTTTGTAAACGGACACAAGTTCATTTAGATCTGCCACTCCTCAGATGTGAATGGAGGGTCCGATTGAGTCGCATTGAGTGTGTGAAAGGGGTCTAAGGCTGCTTTCACACTGATGCACTGTTGTTTACCCCTGTGGCTTTTCTTGAGCCATAGACTTCTATTATATCCTGTAGGTGTGATGCACTTTCAGAAAGCTCACCAAACTCGCAGGTAACAGAAGTCTGTGGCTCAGTGCAGGTAACCCTCAGGTGCGCTGCTCTGCATCTGCAGGTCAGTTTGGAGGCAGTCCAGTAACCCCTGCAGAACAGGCATGCCCATTATATACACTGTGGGCCAGATTCACAAAGAGACACGACGGTGTATTATCTCCTGATCCCCCATCGTATCTCTGACTTACACTGGTCCTATCTATGCGCCTGATTCATAGAATCACATACGCATAGATAGGGCTAGATCTGACAGTGTTACACTGTGTTACACTGTCGGATCTTATTTTCAATTTGAAAATGGCGCCGGGGGCGTTCCCGCTGATTTACGTTGAATAATATGTAAATCAGCGAGATACACAAATTCACGAACGTACGCGGATCCGACGCAGTGTTTTTTACGACGTTTCCGTAGCGGCGTTCCCGGCGTATACTTAGCCCTTCTTTTATCAGGCGCAGCCAATGTTAAGTATAGCCGACGTTCCCGCGTCGAATTTGAATTTTCCTACGTCGTTTGCGTACGCCGATTCACGAACACGCGCGTCGCAAGTCCCGCTCACGTTGCAACCACTGACGTCCTATTGACGTCAGTGGGAGCAATGCACGCCGGGAAATTCCCCGGACGACGCATGCGCATTTAAATCGGCGCGGGAACGCGCCTGATTTAAATATGACACTCCCCTAGCAGCGGAATTTGAATTCCGCCGGGGGATTTAGGATCCGCCGTCGCAAGTTTGGAGGTAAGTGGTTTGTGAATTAGCCACTTGCCTCCTAAACTTGCGGGAGCGGATCTTAATTCACGTAGATCGAGCGGATCTACGTGAATCTGGCCCTGTCATTTTAGTAATAAACTGACCTTAAATAACAGTGTAGCGCCTGTGTACTTTATAATTAAATTTAGAGGGAGATCGGAGTGTTAGTTAAACTCTGATCCAATTTGCTATGTGTAAACAGGGTCTCTGTCTCAGCTTGGCTGTGCTGTGGCCCATTCTGCTGTATTGGGGTGTTCTTCCAGCCACGGTGCTGCAGGTGGCAGCAGTGGAGTCAAGGTTTGGGTGCTCTTTCCCAGCAGCCAATCAGGAGGGTTTGTCCTCGCTGTGCATGCTGGGGAGGGGTATTTATGGGGCAGACGCCATTGGTTCTGGTTTTCTTCTTCGAGTGTGGCACCCACCTTTAGGGTGGCCACATCACGGCGCCCCAGTGTTATGGCCTACCTGGCCGGGGTGTGCGTGCCACGCAGTGTTCCTGGTTCTGGGACCACAATGGCCTAGAGCATCTGAACAGTGACTGGGTTCCCACCTCTGAGGATCCCAAGCTGGGTGCTGTTCGGTGGGGAGTCCATCTGAGGAGCGCCATTGAGAGGCTGTTGGTCCAAAAGGGCCTGGACAAACCACCGGGGATCAAGGTAGCCGGACACCGAGGGATTGATCACCTGTCAGTCGGTACCTGGGCGACAAGTTGAAGGAGATCCAGACGTAATTCATTTAAGGAGGATTAGCTCCGTAACTACAAAATCAGAGGACCTGTGGCAATGGTATCTTCTGAGGCTCACCGAGGAGGGTCTGTGATACTCCGGCTGCCAGGTCAGTGAGAGAGGCCTGTCCGGGTCAGTGAGAGAGGCCTGTCCGGGTCAGTGAGAGAGGCCTGTCCGGGTCAGTGAGAGAGGCCTGTCCGGGTCAGTGAGAGGGGCCTGTCCGGGTCAGTGAGAGGGGCCTGTCCGGGTCAGTGAGAGAGGCCTGTCCGGGTCAGTGAGAGAGGCCTGTCCGGGTCAGTGAGAGAGGCCTGTCCGGGTCAGTGGGAGGGGCCTGTCCGGGTCAGTGAGAGAGGCCTGTCCGGGTCAATGAGAGGGGCCTGTCCGGGTCAGTGGGAGCGGCCTGTCCGGGTCAGTGAGAGAGGCCTGTCCGGGTCAGTGAGAGAGGCCTGTCCGGGTCAGTGAGAGAGGCCTGTCCGGGTCAGTGAGAGAGGCCTGTCCGGGTCAGTGAGAGAGGCCTGTCCGGGTCAGTGAGAGAGGCCTGTCCGGGTCAGTGAGAGAGGCCTGTCCGGGTCAGTGAGAGAGGCCTGTCCGGGTCAGTGAGAGAGGCCTGTCCGGGTCAGTGGGAGCGGCCTGTCCGGGTCAGTGAGAGAGGCCTGTCCGGGTCAGTGAGAGAGGCCTGTCCGGGTCAGTGAGAGAGGCCTGTCCGGGTCAGTGAGAGAGGCCTGTCCGGGTCAGTGAGAGAGGCCTGTCCGGGTCAGTGAGAGAGGCCTGTCCGGGTCAGTGAGAGAGGCCTGTCCGGGTCAGTGAGAGAGGCCTGTCCGGGTCAGTGAGAGAGGCCTGTCCGGGTCAGTGAGAGAGGCCTGTCCGGGTCAGTGAGAGAGGCCTGTCCGGGTCAGTGAGAGAGGCCTGTCCGGGTCAGTGAGAGGGGCCTGTCCGGGTCAGTGAGAGGGGCCTGTCCGGGTCAGTGAGAGGGGCCTGTCCGGGTCAGTGAGAGGGGCCTGTCCGGGTCAGTGAGAGGGGCCTGTCCGGGTCAGTGAGAGGGGCCTGTCCGGGTCAGTGAGAGGGGCCTGTCCGAGTCAGTGAGAGGGGCCTGTCCGGGTCAGTGAGAGAGGCCTGTCCGGGTCAGTGAGAGGGGCCTGTCCGGGTCAGTGAGAGAGGCCTGTCCGGGTCAGTGAGAGAGGCCTGTCCGGGTCAGTGGGAGGGGCCTGTCCGGGTCAGTGGGAGGGGCCTGTCCGGGTCAGTGAGAGGGGCCTGTCCGGGTCAGTGAGAGAGGCCTGTCCGGGTCAGTGAGAGGGGCCTGTCCGGGTCAGTGAGAGGGGCCTGTCCGGGTCAGTGAGAGGGGCCTGTCCGGGTCAGTGAGAGGGGCCTGTCCGGGTCAGTGAGAGGGGCCTGTCCGGGTCAGTGAGAGGGGCCTGTCCGGGTCAGTGAGAGGGGCCTGTCCGGGTCAGTGAGAGGGGCCTGTCCGGGTCAGTGAGAGGGGCCTGTCCGGGTCAGTGAGAGGGGCCTGTCCGGGTCAGTGAGAGGGGCCTGTCCGGGTCAGTGAGAGGGGCCTGTCCGGGTCAGTGAGAGGGGCCTGTCCGGGTCAGTGAGAGGGGCCTGTCCGGGTCAATGAGAGGGGCCTGTCCGGGTCAATGAGAGGGGCCTGTCCGGGTCAGTGGGAGGGGCCTGTCCGGGTCAATGAGAGGGGCCTGTCCGGGTCAATGAGAGGGGCCTGTCCGGGTCAATGAGAGGGGCCTGTCCGGGTCAGTGGGAGGGGCCTGTCCGGGTCAATGAGAGGGGCCTGTCCGGGTCAGTGGGAGGGGCCTGTCCGGGTCAGTGGGAGGGGCCTGTCCGGGTCAATGAGAGGGGCCTGTCCGGGTCAGTGGGAGGGGCCTGTCTGGGTACACTAAACCCACTCACACAGGAGTGGCGCAAGAAAGTGTTACGTTTGGACTGTTTCCCTATCCTCACGCCTGAATTTGCTATTCTCCTTTCTACTTCAACTTTACTTTCCTCACCCCCTGGGAAATGCCCCCCTGGGGTGTGGGAAGGCGGCTGTCCTCGGGATGGAGTCCTGGGTGGAAATGCCCTCCTGGGGTGTGGGAAGGCGGCTGTCCTCGGGATGGAGTCCTGGGTGGAAATGCCCTCCTGGGGTGTGGGAAGGCGGCTGTCCTCGGGATGGAGTCCTGGGTGGAAATGCCCTCCTGGGGTGTGGGAAGGCGGCTGTCCTCGGGATGGAGTCCTGGGTGGAAATGCCCTCCTGGGGTGTGGGAAGGCGGCTGTCCTCGGGATGGAGTCCTGGGTGGAAATGCCCTCCTGGGGTGTGGGAAGGCGGCTGTCCTCGGGATGGAGACCTGGGTGGAAATGCCCTCCTGGGGTGTGGGAAGGCGGCTGTCCTCGGGATGGAGTCCTGGGTGGAAATGCCCTCCTGGGGTGTGGGAAGGCGGCTGTCCTCGGGATGGAGTCCTGGGTGGAAATGCCCTCCTGGGGTGTGGGAAGGCGGCTGTCCTCGGGATGGAGTCCTGGGTGGAAATGCCCTCCTGGGGTGTGGGAAGGCGGCTGTCCTCGGGATGGAGACCTGGGTGGAAATGCCCTCCTGGGGTGTGGGAAGGCGGCTGTCCTCGGGATGGAGTCCTGGGTGGAAATGCCCTCCTGGGGTGTGGGAAGGCGGCTGTCCTCGGGATGGAGTCCTGGGTGGAAATGCCCTCCTGGGGTGTGGGAAGGCGGCTGTCCTCGGGATGGAGTCCTGGGTGGAAATGCCCTCCTGGGGTGTGGGAAGGCGGCTGTCCTCGGGATGGAGTCCTGGGTGGAAATGCCCTCCTGGGGTGTGGGAAGGCGGCTGTCCTCGGGATGGAGTCCTGGGTGGAAATGCCCTCCTGGGGTGTGGGAAGGCGGCTGTCCTCGGGATGGAGTCCTGGGTGGAAATGCCCTCCTGGGGTGTGGGAAGGCGGCTGTCCTCGGGATGGAGTCCTGGGTGGAAATGCCCTCCTGGGGTGTGGGAAGGCGGCTGTCCTCGGGATGGAGTCCTGGGTGGAAATGCCCTCCTGGGGTGTGGGAAGGCGGCTGTCCTCGGGATGGAGACCTGGATGGAAATGCCCTCCTGGGGTGTGGGAAGGCGGCTGTCCTCGGGATGGAGTCCTGGGTGGAAATGCCCTCCTGGGGTGTGGGAAGGCGGCTGTCCTCGGGATGGAGTCCTGGGTGGAAATGCCCCCCTGGGGTGTGGGAAGGCGGCTGTCCTCGGGATGGAGACCTGGGTGGAAATGCCCTCCTGGGATGTGGGAAGGCGGCTGTCCTCGGGATGGAGTCCTGGGTGGAAATGCCCTCCTGGGGTGTGGGAAGATGGCTGTCCTCGGGATGGAGTCCTGGGTGGAAATGCCCTCCTGGGGTGTGGGAAGGCGGCTGTCCTCGGGATGGAGTCCTGGGTGGAAATGCCCCCCTGGGGTGTGGGAAGGCGGCTGTCCTCGGGATGGAGTCCTGGGTGGAAATGCCCCCCTGGGGTGTGGGAAGGCGGCTGTCCTCGGGATGGAGTCCCGGGTGGAAATGCCCCCCTGGGGTGTGGGAAGGCGGCTGTCCTCGGGATAGGGTCCCGGGTGGAAATGCCCCCCTGGGGTGTGGGAAGGAGGCTGTCCTCGGGATGGGGTCCGGGATGATGGTGGAGGTTGGATTTGTCATATAGAAGTTCTTCATGACCCTCAGATGTGTGAGAACCCGATAGAGGACGGATCTGAAGATTGGTGGTTCTGTGTTTGGGCAGCAAAAGCGGAATCTACAAACCGCATACCCCCCGAGAACCCGAGAAGAGGGGCACCACAGGGGGTCCAGGGAGAAGGGCAACAAAATCAAAACTTTATAGAAACAAAATGCAATGAAAAATATACAAATAAAATGTCAGATTCCGGAGCCTCCAGGAAATCCGCATTCGCTACTTTGTATTTACTATTCATCTGATTGTTTCTATAAAGTATCAGTTTTGTAGTCCTTGTCCCCGGACCCCCTGTGGTGCTTCTCTTCTCCAGTTCTCGTGTATTTGCAGTTTCTGTTTTGGTGACTGATGCCCTCCCCCCCCCTGTAGCCAGATAGTGGCCCTAACACCGTGCCATTTACTTCCATTGTAGTAACCTGAATGTACAACTACTACACCCATCATACACAACTACTACACCATCATACACAACTACTACACCATCATACCCAACTACTACACCCATCATACACAACTACTACACCCATCATACACAACTACTACACCCATCATACACAACTACTACACCCATCTAGAGTTGCCACCTCATCCCTTTAAAAAGGAACACATATGAATTACACAGGTTCTGAGGTTAATTTAATGCAGATAAGGCACCAAATGAGTCTAATTACCACCTTAATCAGCCACAGAACCTGTGTAATTAATATGTGTTCCTTTTTAAAGGGATGAGGTGGCAACCCTACACCCATCATACACAACTACTACACCCATCATACACAACTACTACACCCATCATACACAACTACTACACCATCATACACAACTACTACACCCCCCACCTACCTGTCCTATTCTACAATAATCCCCCCCGTCCCGTCACCGTCTCCACTGATATCACCCACACACAGTGTAGCGCAGTACAAGGGGACTTACCTGTGACAGTGAGGAGGGGGAGGAGTATGTAGAGGATATTTGGGGGTCTCATCGTCTCCAGAATTCGGGTTCCACCCTACAGAACATGGCCGAGGTTCCTCATCGGGAGAGAAAAATTACTTTCAGTTTAAACTTCCTGGAGAGAAGAATAACCCCCACCATCCGGAGCGAGGAGAGCGAGCACGCCACCTGGAGGACACAGAGAGGTACTGCACACCGATCATATATATATATACTGTATACCGATCATATATATATACTGCACACCGATCATATATATATATACTGTATACCGATCATATATATATACTGCACACCGATCATATATATATACTGCACACCGATCATATATATATACTGCACACCGATCATATATATATACTGCACACCGATCATATATATATATATACTGCACACCGATCATATATATATATATACTGCACACCGATCATATATATATATATATACTGCACACCGATCATATATATATACTGCACACCGATCATATATATATACTGCACACCGATCATATATATATACTGCACACCGATCATATATATATACTGCACACCGATCATATATATATACTGCACACCGATCATATATATATACTGCACACCGATCATATATATATATATACTGCACACCGATCATATATATATACTGCACACCGATCATATATATATATATACTGCACACCGATCATATATATATATATACTGCACACCGATCATATATATATATATATATACTGCACACCGATCATATATATATACTGCACACCGATCATATATATATATATATACTGCACACCGATCATATATATATATATACTGCACACCGATCATATATATATACTGCACACCGATCATATATATATATATATACTGCACACCGATCATATATATATATATACTGCACACCGATCATATATATATACTGCACACCGATCATATATATATATACTGCACACCGATCATATATATATACTGCACACCGATCATATATATATATATACTGCACACCGATCATATATATATACTGCACACCGATCATATATATATATACTGCACACCGATCATATATATATATACTGCACACCGATCATATATATATACTGCACACCGATCATATATATATATATATACTGCACACCGATCATATATATATATATACTGCACACTGATCATATTATTATTATACAGGATTTATATAGCGCCTAACAGTTTGCGCAACGCTTTACATCAAGGAAGACAATACAGTCACAATACAATACAATACAGGAGGAATTGAAGGGCCCCTGATCCTGAGAGCTTACAGTCTAGAAGGGAGGGTCAAGTGGAACAAAGGGTAGTAGTTGTGGGAGATGATCAGATGGACAAAATGAAAATACAGTTGTTAAGTGGGGGTAGGAGGGATTTCTCTGAAGAGGAGGGTTTTCAGGGATCCTCTAAAAGCGAATAGAGAGGGAGATAGACGGATAGATTGGGGTAAGGAGTTCCATAGGGTTGGAGAGGCTCTGGAAAAGTCCTGGAGACGAGCATGGGAGGAGGTGATGAGAGAACTAGAGAGCAGGAGGTCTTGAGAAGAGCGAAGAGAGCGATTAGGTTGGTATTTGGAGACTAGGTCAGTGATGTGGAGGGGGGGGGGGGCAGAATTGTGGACGGCTTTGTATGTAGTAGTTAGTAGTTTGAATTTAATTCTTTGGGTGAGTGGAAGCCAGTGGAGGGATTGACAGAGGGGAGGAGCAGAGACAGAGCGGTTGGTAAGGTGGATGAGTCTGGCAGCACCATTCATGATGGACTGAAGGGGGGAGGAGCCTATGCAGAGGTAAGCCAATGAGGAGGCAGTTGCAGTAATCAAGGTTTAGAGATGACCAGGGAGTGAATTAAGATCTCTGTTGTATCATTGGTTATAAATGGGCGTATTTTGGAGATGTTGCGAAGGTTGATTTGGACAGTGATTGGACGCGGGGCTTAAAGGACAGTTCAGAGTCCAGGACTACTCCTAGGACCTTGACATGTGGGGATGGGCTGATAGTTGTGCCATCAATTATGACAGAGAGATCGGGGGAAGAGGCACGTGGGGGAGGGGAAAATGATAAGTTTGGTTTCTGATAGATTGAGTTTGAGGAAGTGGTGTGACATCCAAAGTGATATATCTGATAGTAAATTAGTGATACGTGAGGAAAATGAAGGGGCGAGTTGTGGGGCAGAGAAATAGATTTGAGTGTCCTCAGCGTAGAGATGGTATTGGAAGCCGTGGGAGGCTATCAGCTGACCCAGGGAGGAGGTGTAGATTGAGAATAGGAGGGGTCCAAGAACAGAACCTTGGGGGACCCCAACAGAGAATGGAAGAGGAGAGGAGGAAGTAGAATTGTAAGTAACGCTGAAGGTGCGGTTGGATAAGTAGGTAGAGAACCAGCGAAGAGTACAGTCACAGAGACCAACGGTGTGGAGTTTTTTGAGGAGGAGTGGGTGGTCAACCGTATCGAAGGCGGCAGAGAGGTCCAGGAGTAGGAGTACAGAATAGTGTCCCTTGGTTTTGGGTCCAGGAGTAGGAGTACAGAATAGTGTCCCTTAGTTTTGGGTCCAGGAATAGGAGCACAGAATAGTGTCCCTTAGTTTTGGGTCCAGGAGTAGGAGTACAGAATAGTGTCCCTTAGTTTTGGGTCCAGGAGTAGGAGCACAGAATAGTGTCCCTTAGTTTTGGGTCCAGGAGTAGGAGTACAGAATAGTGTCCCTTAGTTTTGGGTCCAGGAGTAGGAGTACAGAATAGTGTCCCTTGGTTTTGGGTCCAGGAGTAGGAGTACAGAATAGTGTCCCTTAGTTTTGGGTCCAGGAGTAGGAGCACAGAATAGTGTCCCTTAGTTTTGGGTCCAGGAGTAGGAGCACAGAATAGTGTCCCTTAGTTTTGGGTCCAGGAGTAGGAGTACAGAATAGTGTCCCTTGGTTTTGGGTCCAGGAGTAGGAGGACAGAATAGCGTCCCTTAGTTTTGGGTCCAGGAGTAGGAGGACAGAATAGTGTCCCTTAGTTTTGGGTCCAGGAGTAGGAGCACAGAATAGTGTCCCTTAGTTTTGGGTCCAGGATTAGGAGCACAGAATAGTGTCCCTTAGTTTTGGGTCCAGGAGTAGGAGTACAGAATAGTGTCCCTTAGTTTTGGGTCCAGGAGTAGGAGCACAGAATAGTGTCCCTTAGTTTTGGGTCCAGGAGTAGGAGGACAGAATAATGTCCCTTAGTTTTGGGTCCAGGAGTAGGAGCACAGAATAGTGTCCCTTAGTTTTGGGTCCAGGAGTAGGAGCACAGAATAGTGTCCCTTAGTTTTGGGTCCAGGAGTAGGAGTACAGAATAGCGTCCCTTAGTTTTGGGTCCAGGAGTAGGAGGACAGAATAGCGTCCCTTAGTTTTGGGTCCGGGAGTAGGAGCACAGAATAGCGTCCCTTAGTTTTGGGTCCAGGAGTAGGAGCACAGAATAGTGTCCCTTAGTTTTGGGTCCGGGAGTAGGAGCACAGAATAGCGTCCCTTAGTTTTGGGTCCGGGAGTAGGAGGACAGAATAGCGTCCCTTAGTTTTGGGTCCAGGAGTAGGAGGACAGAATAGCGTCCCTTAGTTTTGGGTCCGGGAGTAGGAGCACAGAATAGCGTCCCTTAGTTTTGGGTCCAGGAGTAGGAGCACAGAATAGTGTCCCTTAGTTTTGGGTCCAGGAGTAGGAGCACAGAATAGTGTCCCTTAGTTTTGGGTCCAGGAGTAGGAGCACAGAATAGTGTCCCTCAGTTTTGGGTCCGGGAGTAGGAGCACAGAATAGTGTCCCTTAGTTTTGGGTCCAGGAGTAGGAATACAGAATAGTGTCCCTTAGTTTTGGGTCCAGGAGTAGGAGCACAGAATAGTGTCCCTTAGTTTTGGGTCCAGGAGTAGGAGTACAGAATAGTGTCCCTTGGTTTTGGGTCCAGGAGTAGGAGTACAGAATAGTGTCCCTTGGTTTTGGGTCTGGGAGTAGGAGCACAGAATAGTGTCCCTTGGTTTTGGGTCCAGGAGTAGGAGGACAGAATAGTGTCCCTTGGTTTTGGGTCCAGGAGTAGGAGTACAGAATAGCGTCCCTTAGTTTTGGGTCCAGGAGTAGGAGCACAGAATAGTGTCCCTTAGTTTTGGGTCCAGGAGTAGGAGTACAGAATAGTGTCTCTTAGTTTTGGGTCCAGGAGTAGGAGTACAGAATAGTGTCCCTTAGTTTTGGGTCCAGGAGTAGGAGCACAGAATAGTGTCCCTTAGTTTTGGGTCCAGGAGTAGGAGTACAGAATAGTGTCCCTTAGTTTTGGGTCCAGGAGTAGGAGCACAGAATAGTGTCCCTTAGTTTTGGGTCCAGGAGTAGGAGCACAGAATAGTGTCCCTTGGTTTTGGGTCCAGAAGTAGGAGTACAGAATAGTGTCCCTTGGTTTTGGATCCAGGAGTAGGAGGACAGAATAGTGTCCCTTAGTTTTGGGTCCAGGAGTAGGAGCACAGAATAGTGTCCCTTAGTTTTGGGTCCAGGAGTAGGAGCACAGAATAGTGTCCCTTAGTTTTGGGTCCAGGAGTAGGAGCACAGAATAGCGTCCCTTAGTTTTGGGTCCAGGAGTAGGAGCACAGAATAGTGTCACTTAGTTTTGGGTCCAGGAGTAGGAGGACAGAATAGTGTCCCTTAGTTTTGGGTCCAGGAGTAGGAGCACAGAATAGTGTCCCTTAGTTTTGGGTCCAGGAGTAGGAGTACAGAATAGCGTCCCTTAGTTTTGGGTCCAGGAGTAGGAGGACAGAATAGTGTCCCTTAGTTTTGGGTCCAGGAGTAGGAGCACAGAATAGTGTCCCTTAGTTTTGGGTCCAGGATTAGGAGCACAGAATAGTGTCCCTTAGTTTTGGGTCCAGGAGTAGGAGTACAGAATAGTGTCCCTTAGTTTTGAGTCCAGGAGTAGGAGCACAGAATAGTGTCCCTTAGTTTTGGGTCCAGGAGTAGGAGTACAGAATAGTGTCCCTTAGTTTTGGGTCCAGGATTAGGAGCACAGAATCGTGTCCCTTAGTTTTGGGTCCAGGAGTAGGAGCACAGAATAGTGTCCCTTAGTTTTGGGTCCAGGAGTAGGAGCACAGAATAGTGTCCCTTAGTTTTGGGTCCAGGAGTAGGAGTACAGAATAGTGTCCCTTAGTTTTGGGTCCAGGATTAGGAGCACAGAATAGTGTCCCTTAGTTTTGGGTCCAGGAGTAGGAGTACAGAATAGTGTCCCTTAGTTTTGGGTCCAGGAGTAGGAGCACAGAATAGTGTCCCTTGGTTTTGGGTCCAGGAGTAGGAGTACAGAATAGTGTCCCTTGGTTTTGGGTCCAGGAGTAGGAGTACAGAATAGTGTCCCTTGGTTTTGGATCCAGGAGTAGGAGCACAGAATAGTGTCCCTTAGTTTTGGGTCCAGGAGTAGGAGCACAGAATAGTGTCCCTTAGTTTTGGCTGTTAGTATATCGTTTGTTAGTTTTAGGAGAGCAGTTTCTGTGGAATGTTGAGGACGAAATCCAGACTGAAGGGGATCATGGAGGTTATTATGAGCAAGGTGGACGCTCAGTCGGTTGTAGACGAGACGTTCAAGGAGTTTGGATAAAAAGGGGAGCAAGGAGATGGGGCGTAGGTTGTCAAGATTGGATGGGTCCAGTGAGGGCTTTTTAAGGATGGGGCTGACTAGTGCATGTTGCAAAGAGTTAGGGAAGATGCCAGAAGAGATGGAGAGATTGAAGATGTGGGTTAGAGAATGTAGAATAGAGCCGGAGGGTGAACGTAGCATTTGCGAGGGAACAGGATCCAGAGCACAGGTGGTAAGATGGACGTTAGCAAGTAATTTAGCGACCTCGTCTATAGTGGTGGTTGAAAGAGGGAAGTAATGACTGTACCTGTAGGCATGAGGCGTGAGGCGTGGAGGGTATCTGAACAGTAGAGATCTCGTTGCGAATTGTATCAATCTTCCGCTTGAAGTGATTGGCGATCTCCTGGGCAGTGATTGAGTTGGTGGGTGGAGGCAATGGAGGACGAAGGATAGAGTTGAAGGTAGAGAAGAGATGACGGGGACGGGATGATAAGTTTTTAATAAGGGTGATAAAATAGGTCTGCTTGGCAGTGAAGAGGCTGGAATTGTATATTTGGAGGGCAGCTTTATACTGGGCGAAGTCTTCCTGGGACTTTGTCTTGCGCCACAGGCGCTCGTGGGCATGGCTGTGTTTTTTCAGACTTCTAGTATCATCTGTTGGCCAGGGTTGAAGGGGGCGGGGCCTTATTCTGCGTGTGGTGAGGGGGGCCAGTCTGTCCAGTGATGCTAGAAGTGAAGTGTTGTAGACACAAGTGGCTAGGTGGGTGCAGGACAGGAGTGCGATTGTGTCATAGAGGTGGTCAGTCGCAGAGTGTAGAAGAGAAGGGTTGACATGGTGAAGGTTTCTACGAGTGACTGTTTGGAGGGAGAGGAAGACAAGGTCAAGGGTATTGCCTTCAGAGTGAGTAGGAGTGTGTATCCATTGTGTATATACAGGTCATTCTCAAAAAATTAGCATATTGTGATAAAGTTCATTATTTTCTGTAATGTACTAATAAACATTAGACTTTCATATATTTTAGATTCATTACACACAACTGAAGTAGTTCTAGCCTTTTTATTGTTTTAATATTGATGATTTTGGCATACAGCTCATGAAAACCCAAAATTCCTATCTCAAAAAATTAGCATATTTCATCCGACCAATAAAAGAAAAGTGTTTTTAATAAAAAAAAAGTCAACCTTCAAATAATTCTGTTCAGTTATGCACTCAATACTTGGTCGGGAATCCTTTTGCAGAAATGACTGCTTCAATGCGGCGTGGCATGGAGGCAATCAGCCTGTGGCACTGCTGAGGTGTTATGGAGGCCCAGGATGCTTCGGTAGCGGCCTTAAGCTCATCCAGAGTGTTGGGTCTTGCGTCTCTCAACTTTCTCTTCCCAATATCCCACAGATTCTCTATGGGGTTCAGGTCAGGAGAGTTGGCAGGCCAATTGAGCACAGTAATACCATGGTCAGTAAACCATTTACCAGTGGTTTTGGCACTGTGAGCAGGTGCCAGGTCGTGCTGAAAAATGAAATCTTCATCTCCATAAAGCTTTTCAGCAGATGGAAGCATGAAGTGCTCCAAAATCTCCTGATAGCTAGCTGCATTCACCCTGCCCTTGATAAAACACAGTGGACCAACACCAGCAGCTGACATGGCACCCCAGACCATCACTGACTGTGGGTACTTGACACTGGACTTCAGGCATTTTGGCATTTCCCTCTCCCCAGTCTTCCTCCAGACTCTGGCACCTTGATTACCGAATGACATGCAAAATTTGCTTTCATCCGAAAAAAGTACTTTGGACAACTGGAACAGTCCAGTGTTGCTTCTCTGTAGCCCAGGTCAGGCGCTTCTGCCGCTGTTTCTGGTTCAAAAGTGGCTTGACCTGGGGAATGCGGCACCTGTAGCCCATTTCCTGCACACGCCTGTACACGGTGGCTCTGGATGTTTCTACTCCAGACTCAGTCCACTGCTTCCGCAGGTCCCCCAAGGTCTGGAATCGGTCCTTCTCCACAATCTTCCTCAGGGTCCGGTCACCTCTTCTCGTTGTGCAGCGTTTTCTGCCACACTTTTTCCTTCCCACAGACTTCCCACTGAGGTGCCTTGATACAGCACTCTGGGAACAGCCTATTCGTTCAGAAATTTCTTTCTGTGTCTTACCCTCTTGCTTGAGGGTGTCAATGATGGCCTTCTGGACAGCAGTCAGGTCGGCAGTCTTACCCATGATTGCGGTTTGGAGTAATGAACTGAGGCTGGGAGTTTTTAAAAGCCTCAGGAATCTTTTGCAGGTGTTTAGAGTTAATTAGTTGATTCAGATGATTAGGTTAAGAGCTCGTTTAGAGAACATTTTCATGATATGCTAATTTTTTGAGATAGGAATTTTGGGTTTTCATGAGCTGTATGCCAAAATCATCAATATTAAAACAATAAAAAGGCTTGAACTACTTCAGTTGTGTGTAATGAATCTAAAATATATGAAAGTCTAATGTTTATCAGTACATTACAGAAAATAATGAACTTTATCACAATATGCTAATTTTTTGAGAACCACCTGTATAGTACATGAGATTATGGGGGGAGCAGTATATATATAACACATGGGGGGCAGTGTGTGCAGTGTTGCCAACCGTCTGTATTTTTACGGACAGTTCGTAAAAACTGGCACTTTTTTCCCCCGTTCATAAATGTCCGCGGTTGCGGGAATGTGGCAGTAAAAATAGTCTAGATTGGTTCGGCTTGGAACTGCGCATGGAGATTGGAGGCAGGGGGTGATTGGAGGCAGGGGGTGATGGTGACTGCGGTGGCACCGCAGAGGGGGATGGAGGCAGGGGGTGTTGGTGGCAGAGGGGGGTGAAGGCAGGGGGTGATGTGACTAAATGATTTGCCCTTATTATATCGAAATTAACAAAAATATGTTTTTTTTTACCTTAATATCTACATTAAATCATATTGCTATTTGCCCAGTGTACTTGTTTGTAGCCTAAATACTGAAATTTGCACCTAAAAATGTAATTTAGTAACTTTTGTGAAATACCAGTAAAAACGTGGCTGCACCAATAAATTTTGGGTGTCGTGCCAGTAAATTTCAATCTGGTAGGTTGGCAACACTGGTGACCCCTCTAGTGATCTATATAGAGGAATCAAGACCTCCTTCCTCCTGCTGGTGACCCCTCTAGTGATGTCAAGATCTATATAAAGGAATCAGGACCTCCTTCCTCCTGCTGGTGACCCCTCTAGTGATATAAAGATCTATATAGAGGAATCAGGACCTCCTTCCTCCTGCTGGTGATCCCTCTAGTGATACAAAGATCTATATAGAGGAATCAGGACCTCCTTCCTCCTGCTGGTGACCCCTCTAGTGATAAAGATCTATATAGAGGAATCAGGACCCCCTTCCTCCTGCTGGTGACCCCTCTAGTGATATAAAGATCTATATAGAGGAATCAGGACCTCCTTCCTCCTGCTGGTGATCCCTCTAGTGATAAAGATCTATATAGAGGAATCAGGACCTCCTTTCTCCTGCTGGTGACCCCTCTAGTGATATAAAGATCTATATAGAGGAATCAGGACCTCCTTCCTCCTGCTGGTGATCCCTCTAGTGATAAAGATCTATATAGAGGAATCAGGACCCCCTTCCTCCTGCTGGTGACCCCTCTAGTGATATAAAGATCTATATAGAGGAATCAGGACCTCCTTCCTCCTGCTGGTGATCCCTCTAGTGATATCAAGATCTATATAGAGGAATCAGGACCTCCTTCCTCCTGCTGGTGATCCCTCTAGTGATATCAAGATCTATATAGAGGAATCAGGACCTCCTTCCTCCTGCTGGTGACCCCTCTAGTGATATAAAGATCTATATAGAGGAATCAGGACCTCCTTCCTCCTGCTGGTGACCCCTCTAGTGATATAAAGATCTATATAGAGGAATCAGGACCTCCTTCCTCCTGCTGGTGACCCCTCTAGTGATATAAAGATCTATATAGAGGAATCAGGACCTCCTTCCTCCTGCTGGTGACCCCTCTAGTGATATAAAGATCTATATAGAGGAATCAGGACCTCCTTCCTCCTGCTGGTGACCCCTCTAGTGATATAAAGATCTATATAGAGGAATCAGGACCTCCTTCCTCCTGCTGGTGGCCCCTTTAGTGATATAAAGATCTATATAGAGGAATCAGGACCTCCTTCCTCCCGATGAAGACCCCTCTAGTGATATAAAGATCTATATAAAGGAATCAGGACCTCCTTCCTCCTGATGAAGACCCCTCTAGTGATATAAAGATCTATATAGAGGAATCAGGACCTCCTTCCTCCTGCTGGTGACCCCTCTAGTGATATAAAGATCTATATAGAGGAATCAGGACCTCCTTCCTCCTGCTGGTGACCACTCTAGTGATATCAAGATCTATATAGAGGAATCAGGACCCCCTTCCTCCTGATGAAGACCCCTCTAGTGATATAAAGATCTATATAAAGGAATCAGGACCTCCTTCCTCCTGCTGGTGACCCCTCTAGTGATATAAAGATCTATATAGAGGAATCAGGACCTCCTTCCTCCTGCTGGTGACCCCTCTAGTGATATAAAGATCTATACAGAGGAATCAGGACCTCCTTCCTCCTGATGAAGACCCCTCTAGTGATATAAAGATCTATATAGAGGAATCAGGACCTCCTTCCTCCTGATGAAGACCCCTCTAGTGATATAAAGATTGTGACGGTATCGGTATGATATCCCCGTCAAAGATTCCCTTCTTCCATAAGAACATCACCCCAATATTCCACTAGGAGGAATATTCCTGAGATCGCCCATTAAGCCACACATTAGTCCAGGCTTACTGCTAGAACAAGACAGACTTTAATGTTATATCACACAGCTTATATGTCATTTCCAAAACTGTTACAATGACAAATCTCCGCCCCCCTCACACTGGGGCTTCCATACAGATGATTAGGCAGACACGGCGGAGCCGATGCTGAAAACACATTTTCTTTAGACAATGACATCAGTGACGCTGAGCACTAGCTGTACTGAATACATCAACCAGACCGCTCGACCCCGCATATAGAGAGATAATTACCACAATGGAGCAATCAGAATAATTAACACAAGCCACTTAAACACAGATCTCCTTCACACAACACAATAGATCAATTAACCTTTAGAACTAGTGAGGGGACATTAGCACGTCAATAGCCTGTTAGCCAAGGACAGAATTACCCAGGGCAAGCAGGGAGAATTAGACTGAGACATACAGGCAAATGCATCACAATGGCCCCCCTTTTTCTCCCTGCTACGGCAAACCCGGTTGGACCTTCCCTGGTCCAGTAGGGTTGACGGGTTTTAGAGCTTTTAGTCCGAGGTTAACTCCGTTTGGCGTGACTGACCTCCCTTGGCAACTGCTTCAGACTCAGGTATGCCACCGGGTTGTCAGATCACACGCCGGTCAGTCCCCAAGTCTTTGTGCGATCTGCAGAGTCACCAGAAGTCAGTGTGAAGACGGCCAATGGGTCTGTGCGCCGCCATCTAGGTGTCCCGCTATGGGAGGGGCAGGTTATGGCTCTGAAGTGACAGTCACAGGAGATTCATAAAAAGAAAAAGTTATATTTGTTGAAATGCTGTAGCACTGGTGCTCAGAGTCCGGGGGGGGGGGTTGGATTCAGTGCCCCATAGGGTCAGCCACCCTCTGCTCCCTCCGCAGCCGCCAGTTCTCCTCTTTGAGCTTCTCCAGCTCCATCTCCAGTTCATGGAGCCTGGGGGGGTCAGCCTGCTGTGACCTCAGGTGGTTGTTCTCCTCCTCCATGCGGCTTATGCACTCCTCCAGCTCCATGTACTCACGGATCAGCTCCTGCTTGCTCATGTCCTGCAGGCTCTCCACGTGGTCCTTCATCATCAGGAACTGGGTGGTGGTGTAAGGGGCCACCGGTGGGCCCTTGGCGAACATCTCGGCCCGCATCTGGGACGCCCGCTGCGACTCCCTCTCCTCCAGTCGCTTCTTCTCCTCCCAGGTCAGCTTGTTATACGGCTTCCAGGACCTCTTCTTCTTGGGGGGTAGCCAGCGGTGCCTCTTTCTGCCCCGCTCCCTCCAGGGCCCCTCCGGCTCAGGGCTGTCGCCCATGACCAGCTGACAATGGTGTTCCTTGTTGTCCGTAATACCAGATTGTACCGTGAGGACTTCGTAAATGGTGTCCGATGGTTCTTCCGGACCCAGCTCCTGGAGATCCCAAGCCGAGTCTACACAATGGGCTGCTGCTGGTGGGCGGTACCCAGGTTGAGACCAATTTGACCTGGTGTTGTCGTTCATGGGGCAATTCTGCTTGAAGTGACCCAGCTGTTTGCACCGGAAGCAGCGTTGTTCGTTGTCCTCCTGGCGTGGATAGCGAGGGCTAGATGTCATCGGTCTGTTAGGAGGTTGGTATCTAGCGGCTGGTGGGTGTGAGGGCGCCGTTGGTCGTGGAGGTTGTACCCGTGGTGTGACCTGGTTTGTCTTGCGAGTATCCGCATATTCATCTGCCAACTTCGCGGCCTCTGGTAGAGTCATGGGCCTGCGATCTCTCACCCAATCTTTGACATCCGTCTGGATGTGATTGTAAAATTGCTGCAGGAGCATTAGTTGCAAAATGTCCTCTGCGGTGGTGGCCTGGCTGCTGTTAACCCAGTTAGAGGCCGACAGGGACAACTGGCATGCCCATTCCGCGTAAGAGTCTTTCGTGGTTTTGCGTGAGTCCCTGAACTTCTGTCGGTGGGACTCTGGGGTTACTGCATAACGAGCCAGGAGCGCTTCTTTAACCCGGGCGTAGCTATGGATATCCTGATCTGGCACGGTCCGGAAAGCATCAGAAGCTTTGCCTGACAGTTTGCCTGACAATATTGCAACCCACTCTCCTCTAGCTATTCGGTGCAGGTTACATTGTCGCTCAAAGTCTGCCAGGTAGTTATCAATCTCACAGTCCTTTTCATCAAAAGCTTTAAAAGCGCTAAACGGAATCTTCCTTGCGTCTGCTGTGCTGTACTCACTGTTTGGAGAATGTGCGGCTGCTTGTTGGACTGCTGCCAGTTTTAACTGTAGCTCTGCGTCTCTTATTTGTTTATCCTTCTGTAGTTCTGCGTCTCTTACTTGTTTAGCCTCCTTCGCTAACAGGTCCATCACTTTCAGCACCACATCCGGCGTTGGGTTCGGGCCGAACCACGCTAGCTTCTCTCTCATTAGCTTGTTGGTTGGCGATTCCTCCTCCTGAATCACTGGTGTCTCCATCTCTTGTACTGCTGGCGTTGCTGCAATCCCGTCCTCCTGGTCTATCTCCATTAATTCTGCTATGATGACCCGTTCGGTTTTGTTGCTAGCAATCCTTCCACGAACTTCCAGTAGTTCTTCCAGTGTCTGCTTGGAATCCGGGTGTGAAGGGGAATAGAAGGGAAAATCCCACTGCTGCCACCAATTGTGACGGTATCGGTATGATATCCCCGTCAAAGATTCCCTTCTTCCATAAGAACGTCACCCAATATTCCACTAGGAGGAATATTCCTGAGATCGCCCATTAAGCCCATTAGGCTTACTGCTAGAACAAGACAGACTTTAATGTTATATCACACAGCTTATATGTCATTTCCAAAACTGTTACAATGACAAATCTCCGCCCCCCTCACACTGGGGCTTCCATACAGATGATTAGGCAGACACGATGGAGCTGAGTCTGAAAACACATTTTCTTTAGACAATGACATCAGTGACGCTGAGTACTAGTTGTACTAAATACATTAACTAGACCGCTCGACCCCGCATATAGAGAGATAATTACCACAATGGAGCAATCAGAATAATTAACACAAGCCACTTAAACATAGATCTCCTTCACACAACACAATAGATCAATTAACCTTTAGAAATAGTGAGGGGACATTAGCACGTCAATAGCCTGTTAGCCGAGGACAGAATTACCCAGGGCAAGCAGGGAGAATTAGACTGAGACATACAGGCAAATGCATCACAAAGATCTATATAGAGGAATCAGGACCTCCTTCCTCCTGATGAAGACCCCTCTAGTGATATAAAGATCTATATAAAGGAATCAGGACCTCCTTCCTCCTGATGAAGACCCCTCTAGTGATAAAGATCTATATAGAGGAATCAGGACCTCCTTCCTCCTGCTGGTGGCCCCTTTAGTGATATAAAGATCTATATAGAGGAATCAGGACCTCCTTCCTCCCGATGAAGACCCCTCTAGTGATATAAAGATCTATATAAAGGAATCAGGACCTCCTTCCTCCTGATGAAGACCCCTCTAGTGATAAAGATCTATATAGAGGAATCAGGACCTCCTTCCTCCTGCTGGTGACCCCTCTAGTGATATAAAGATCTATATAGAGGAATCAGGACCTCCTTCCTCCTGCTGGTGACCCCTCTAGTGATATAAAGATCTATATAGAGGAATCAGGACCTCCTTCCTCCTGCTGGTGACCCCTCTAGTGATATAAAGATCTATATAGAGGAATCAGGACCTCCTTCCTCCTGCTTGTGATCCCTCTAGTGATAAAGATCTATATAAAGGAATCAGGACCCCTTCTCATGGTGATGACCCCTCTAGAGATATAAAGATCTATATAGAGGAATCAGGACCTCCTTCCTCCTGATGAAGACCCCTCTAGTTTTGTATTCAGTTTTCTGTACTATAGCAGCACTGATAACATGTTTGGCCTCCTTTTACTTTTCTACTTACCTGTGTAGTGAACTATATTTGTTTTCTCTTCCATTTACTCCTACTAATTTGCCGGACATCTAATCTTTTATTCCTCCAGAATGGTGGACTTGTTACTGACTCACACAATTCTACTCTGACCTTTTTATTAGAATTTTTTAGGCATTTACCAAATGTTGTAATATTTGTCCTTTTGATAGTAGAAGTCCACCAGCAACCAGAAAGCAGAAGTGAGCGGCTGGGCGGCTCCTCGGCGGCTGAATGTGGATTATGCCCAGCGCCAGTTACCACCTCTAACAGAGAGCACATGGGGACCGGGTAGGCAGCATAGTTGTAAAGGCAGAAGGTGCATTCTATGCCTTCTGTGTGTAGCAGCCCCCCTAAAAATTACCTGAGCCCCCTCTCTGTCCAGCGATGTCCATGATTCCCTCGCCCGTCCGGGACTCTACTCCTGATTGGCTGAGGCACAACAGCGGCGCCATTGGCTCTGTGACTGTCAAAGTCAGTTAGCCAATCAGAGTAGAGAGCAAGCTGTTTGCTGTTAGGGCACCTTGACAGGAGGGAGGGGCCGGGAGCACAGAAGAGGGACTGGAGAAGAGGAGGATTGGGGCTGTTCTGTGCAAAACCAATACAGAGAGGAGGTAAGTATGACATGTTTGTTATAAAAATAAAGACTTTACAATCACTTTAACCACTTGCCCACCAGGCCAATTCTGACATTTCTCCCCCTCATGTAAAAATCATAATTTTTTTGCTAGAAAATTACACAGAACCTTATAGACCTTATATACATTATAGATGTTTTTTTAGCAGAGACCCTAGAGAATACAATATTGGTCATTGCAACTTTTTATCTTACACGGTATAAAGTTAGCCCAATTTTTTGCATAAAGTCAAACATGAAGTTGCGCCAAGGAAATAGATACCAAACATGTCACGCTTCAAAATTGCACACACTCGTGGAATGGCACCAAACTTCGGTACTTAAAAATCCCCACAGGCGACGCTTTAATTTTTTTTTACTGGGTACATGTTTTGAGTTACAGAGGAGGGCTAGGGCTAGAATTATCGCGCTCGCTCCAACGTTCGCGGTGACACCTCACATGTGTGATTTCAACACCATTTTCATATGTGGGTGGGACTTACGTATGCATTTTAAAAAATGTTTTTTTTCTCTTTTATTGGTAATTTTACTTAAAATTTTCTAATTTGACACTTTAAAAAAATAAATTGATCACTTTTATTCCTATTACAAGGAATATAAACATCCCATGTAATAGAAATATGACATGACAGGTCCTCTTTACAGTGAGATATGGGGGAGGGGTCAATAAGACTCCACATCTCACCTCTAGGCTGGAAAGCCTAAAAAAAAAGGAAAACGATCACGGCTTCCCAGCAGAGGCCAGGCGTGACGTTGTAACATCGCGCCTGGCCTCCGAACGATCTTAGAGACTCTATGGTGGACATCCGGGGGCGGTGGATCCGTTCTCTGACTTACCCATCGCATCGGTGAGTCGGTAGAAGCACGGGAGGACGGTGGGAGGGGGGGTGTCCACTATCGCCGCCTGTAAGAACGATCAAGCGATGGAACAACCACTATGATCGTTCTTATGGTGGAGGGAATCGTCAGCTGAAAATGCCGATCTCTGAATGATGCCTGTAGCTGCACCCGAGATATCCCCTCCCACAAAGCCCAGACGTCGGCAAGTGGTTAAAGCGAAGGTCTACACAAAACGTGAACCTCCGCTTTTCAGAACCCTCCCCCCCTCCGGTGTCACATTTGGCACCTTTCACGGGGAAGGGGGTGCAGATACCTGTATAATACAGGTATTTGCACCCACTTCCGGGAATACACTCCCGCGGGAGTCACGCCCCTTCCCGTCCCCCCGCTGTGTTCTGGGAAACACACAGGTCCCAGAACAGAGCGGGGACCACTGAGGACGCACAGCGTGACTCGCGCATGCGCAGTAGGGAACTGGGCAGTGAAGCCACAACGCTTCACTTCCTGATTCCCTCACCGAGGATGGCGGCGGGGGCAGCCGAGAGACGAGCGATTGCTCGGCTTCGGCTGCTGACATTGCTGGCACCCTGGACAGGTAAGTGTCCATTTATTAAAGAGGATGTAAATCCTCTCAAAAAAAATAATGAAAAAAAAAACCTGCAAGACAAAGGCATAATGAGCTAGTATGCATAGCATACTAGCTCATTATGAATTACTTACCTGTGATAGAAGCCCCTGCAGCGGTCCTCGGTCACCTCCTCTGTCGCTGCCATGATACCCGGAGTGACTTCCGGGTATCGTTGCTCCGGCGCTGTGACTGGCCAGAGCAGCGATGACGTCACTCCCGCGCATGTGCCCGGGGGGCACCACTAACGGAATGATCGCCGTTAGAAGCGGCACACTCAGTTCACCTACGCCCGATGTTTACGGCTGTGCTGCTATTTCTGCAAATATCTCCTAAACCTTTTAGGGTTGGGAGATATATGTTGCACCGACAGGTCAGCCTTAATCTAGACTCACCTGTAGGTTAAAGTGGTCTGTAAGGGTTTACAATCACTTTACAAGTCAGCAGCTGCAGTATTTGTAGCTGCTGGCTTTTAATATTATTTTTTTAGGTGGACCTTTAACCACTTCCCGCCTTTAACCACTTCCCGCCCGGTCAATAGTATATTGACGTCCAGCAGGATAACATGCCGGCACGCGCCCGTGGGGGCGGGCAGCGCGGCGATCGGTCATGTGGGGTGTCAGTCTGACACCTTGCATCTCCGATCTCAGTAAAGAGCCTCCAGCGGAGGCTCTTTACCAAGTGATCAGCTGTGTCCAATCACGGCTGATCTTGATGTAAACAGGAAGAGACGTTGATCGGCTCTTCCTCACTCGTGTCTGATAGACGCGAGTAGAGGAGAGCCGATCAGCGGCTCTCCTGACAGGGGGGTTCACACTGATTGTTGATTTGAGTTGATTGCCACTTGCAGTTGAGGTGGCGTGGTGTGGCTGAGCTCATGGGCATGCGTTTTTAATTCTATACTATATTTATATTTTTTTTAAATAAAGATTGAATCGGGAATATACCGCTGTCATTTCCTTCTCCTATCCTGGAGCTAAGGACAACTTTTGGGTTCTCTTTTCTCCCACCCCTCCCTAGTTTTGGCTACCCGTCCTGTTCTAAAAGGGAACTCCACCGTGTTCTGGGTGAGTCGGTACACCCGTTACCCAATTGGACCAGTGAGACTTTGGTCATCAGGATCCTACCTGTTTATCAAATTCTTTTTGACCCAAAAAAGCCAACATGGCAACAATATTTAAAAAGGGCCGAGATTTATTCCTGGAAATTACAAGCCAGTCAGCCTAACATCGATAGTATGTCAATTATTGGAGGGGATGATAAGGGACTATATAGAAGAATTTGCAGATGAAAACGTATAATTAGTAGTAATCAGCATGGGTTTATGAAGGATCGTTCTTACCAAACCAATCGGTTAACTTTCTATGAGGAAGTGAGCTGCCATCTAGAAGGTCCATGGAATGTTGTGTATCTGGATTTTGCAAAAGCATTTTAATTTATATACTGAGGTCTGTCGGTATGGATCATAGGGTTTGTACACTGATGGAAAACTGGTTTCAGGAGCGTGTCCATAGGGTGGTGATAAATGCCATAAACTCCTACTGGTCTGGAGTGGTAAGTGGGGTCCTCCAAGGATCTGTCCTGGGACCAAGTCTGTGTAATTTATTGATAAATGATATAGAGGTCGGTCGGTATAAATAGCTCAATCTCAGTGTTTGCTGAAGGTACAAAGCTAAGATGACAGACTCAGCAATGGCATGCAAAGCCAAGCTGCAGCAAGCAAAGCCAACAGAATATTGGCATGCATTAAAAAGGGGATTAACTCCAAAAATGAAACAATAATCCTATTGGGGGGAGGGGTTGGATGGAGATAAAGCAATAATTAGACCACTTTACTAGACTCTGGTCCGGCCACATCTGAAATTCAGTCCAGTTCTGGTCACCAGTCCTCGGGAAGGATGTGCTTGAACTAGAGAGAGAGTCCAGACAAGGGCAACAAAGCTAATAGGATGGAGGACCTCAGTTATGGGGGATGGAGGACCTCACTTACGAACAAACATCTAAAGACATTAAACGTATCCTCCCGGGAGAAGAGACGCTGAGAGGGGATATACTTCAATGGCTGTAACGGAATGGCCCGTGACACCCAGAGACTTTTGAAGGATGGGGGGTACTCCTGTGCCAGCGTCACTAATGACTCTTGTGTGTAGGGTCATCCTGTGCCCCTTTTGGGCATAGTATGAATGAGAACTGATATCTCGGATTACATGAGATGGGACATTAATGATAATTCATGTACTGCAGGATCTTGAGATATTACAGTTTGGTTAATTCTGTCCACAACAGGTCAATAAGAGAGTGTCTCCTTCAATGCTTAACATAGACTGTTGAGATGCTAATTAAGTCCCCCTGGCTGTAGTTGGGGCTTGCTGTGATTGCATTCTGTGTCCATTGTGCTAATTACGTCTGCTTCTACAGACCTTTTCATTGTGTGATGCTAATGACACTGTTTTGTGTGAAAAGTCTATTGATGATAAGATGTGACTTGTCAACTGTAGTAATTACCTTCTCTAAATACGGTGCCAGAATGTCTGTCTGATGTGGATTGGAGGGGGGAACTCGTTAAGCACCCATTGTGTGATGTTTTGGGTGGAGAATTTCATTGTCCCTGTGATTACTGAAGCATGCTTTGTAACTGTATAAAAACCTGAGAGCTTACCATTAAAGCATTCATTTGTTTGACTCAGAGAACAGAGCTTGCTTGTCTCGTTTATTCTGGGGAATGGAATGGGTCCTGCCGGCTGGATTGTCGGATAAGCTGTCGTGGGGCGATGGAATCGAATATCGTAAACGGTGGTGACCGTTACAATGGCGATTCCAGTGTAGGAAGAAAACTTTACAGTCTCAGGGAGTGTAAGAAGACAAACGGCTACTCAATGAATTTGGAGGAGACGTAGTTTAACCGTAAACTGCATAGAGGGTTCTTTACTGTCAGAGCGGTAAGGATGTGGAACTCCCTTCCAGTGGTGTCAGTGGGAAGTGTTGATAGTTTCAAAAACTGTTAGATAGGCATCTTAGAAAACACGCTCACACAGGTTTTACAAATGCCCATAGTTTATTATGGCTTACCAGAGGATGGCACCAGATGTGAAATGTCTCCGAGCCTCGTAGGACCCCTTCCTCAGTTCTTTGATCCCGGAACCCTACCAGACAGCACAGCCAGATCTTCACCCATCAATACAGCTATAGCAGGACAGCCTGGTCAGAACACAATTATAAGGTCACGCCTCATGTTCTCTGCAGCACATGAGGCGATTTAGTTTCGCATTTCTGGCGCTATACAAGTTACTCATTCATTCATTCACATCTTATTGGCTCCCGGAAATTCCCCTCCCTCTCCCAGTCTGAGTGCTGCTGAGAAGGAGATTATAGGACGATTGTAATGAGACAAATATACGGACTTGTGATATCTGATTGGAGTTCAGCTTTAAAGGGAAACCATATTTGCCATCTTTAGAAAAACCCATCGATATGATTGGTCTGATGGAACATTGTGTCATTCTATGAATATTTTATAATCATTTATAAATCATATTTCTCCATTTATCTCCATCCTCTGTTTCCTGCTATGCAGAGCTACACAGTGACTGCACTTTACCGATCTCCTCTCCCATTGTAAGTCTATAGGTCAGGTCTGGTGAAGAGAACCAGTCATGTCAGTAATGTTCTAGGAGTTGTCTGCGATAGTCTGCAGATCCCTCCACATGTCTTTATATGTCTGCTGGGCACACCAAAGCCGGGAAGTTCTATAATACAAATCTGGGTTCAACATAGAAAGTTCCGAACCCCCAATTCCTGCAACCGCCATCACCTCTCATATCTTATAGTCATGTGTGGGAGGAGCTTCATATACATTATATAATGTGTGGGAGAGGCTGAGCTTTATATACGTTATATAATGTGTGGGAGGAGCTCTATATACATTATGGGGGTGTCCTGACTATGGGGCTCCTGGGGGAGGAAACTCTTACAGCCTGATTTCACAATAACCATACAAAAGATTTCTCACTGAATGTCCATTAGATCCAGGAGCCTTTCCCCGGAGAGATCCAATGATTCCTCATTCTGTCACACTGATCCTCCGGCTTCAATACTGTCACTGATATGGTCAGATGACCGCCATTAATGAGAAGATATGAGACCCTCCTCCGATCACCTCCTCATATGGTCAGATGATCGCCATTAATGAGAAGATATGAGTCCCTCCTCCGATCTCCTCCTCATATGGTCAGATGACCGCCATTAATGAGAAGATATGAGTCCCTCCTCCGATCTCCTCCTCATATGGTCAGATGACCGCCATTAATAGGAAGATATGAGTCCCTCCTCCGATCTCCTCCTCATATGGTCAGATGACCGCCATTAATGAGAAGATATGAGACCCTCCTCCGATCTCCTCCTCACACCAGTGGCAGTGTGAAGAAATCCTCTACAGTCCGATAATTATAAAACACCTCCAGTTTGATTGAACGGTCTTTTTCCTCCGGTGTGAAGGTGATGGTGGATGTACAGTCGGTGCCGTCCTGTCTGTTCTCCATCTCCCCATCAATAGGAAACATTCCTGTAGACCAGGTGAACTCTGCACTGTCTGCTGAACATTCTTCAATGTACGCCACAAGAGTCACCTCCTCACCCACCCGGGGGCGCTCCGTCACACATTTAATTTCCCGTATTTGGAACTTCTTCTCCGGTCCTGTGGAGGGAAGAACATTATTATTATTGGCGAGCCAGTCATGACCTGTCTGATGTCAGATACCATACTCCGCTTCTCTTCAATCCCCTCCTCCCCCAACACCACATACTCACTTTTACTTCACTCCCCACCAGAGGCTGGAGAACAACCTGTACTTCCAGGTATGGAGGAGCATGTGACTCACCCCATGTGGCAGTGATGGGACCAATCAGCATGTACCAGAGCTGTCACATGGGGAGAGTGTATACTGAGACTTGAAAGACTCTGAGCTTATATAGCTTCTCCTGCTGCTGGCAGTTGAGCGGTGTGGCGGGGGAGGGAAGGGAAGTATGGTCTGCGGAGGAGGGGGGGGGGTGATAGGGGAACTTGTTGGTTTGCATTGTATGAGGAGGAATGGACTCACTTAAAGGCACCAATATTGAAAAAAGCAGAATGGTGAACAGTCATTATTTACTTTGTTTGGGATCTTGAAAGAAAGATTCTGCATTAGAAAAATGAAATCAGGTTTTAGAAATACAACCCTAAAGATCTATCGTTATAATTTTTTTTCAATTCTGTCCCCTATGGGACAAGGTGCATGTAGTATTTGTCCCATATTGCTAGGTGCTCTCTACCCCTTATGAGTACCAACCCCCACCCCTTCCCAGGGCTGAACTGACAACAACTAGAAAGGAGACGGCTGATTCATAACTGCAACTTGTAAGTATTCAAGCTACTCCCTATTTTGTGCCGGGTCACCCCTATACACATCTGGGTCATATTTTATACCCCCATGTACTTCTTTTTACTTGTTGTTACTTATTGGCCGGATTAACTACCTCCGTATACTCTTATACACAGCTGGATCAGCTTAGTGCTGGTGTTCTAACGAGCTGGTTCCTACCATCGATATGGTTCCGAGCCAACGGAAATCTCCAAGGCTCAACAGCTGTTTGTCAGCGGTAGACGCGCTCGCTCCCGATGGCTGATTATACACTCTATAGTACATGCGGATGTGATATTGACCAGTGTTTTTTTGATTGGTTATCCACGCCGCGGACAACCAATCAAAAAGCACTGCTCAATATCACATCCGCCCCTTGCTGTGTAGAACGGCTTGTATAGAGCGCCGTGTATAATCAGCCATCGAGAGCGAGCGCGTCTACAGCTGATAATCAGCTGTTGAGCCTCAGAGATTTCCGTGGCCTCCTACTGCGCCTGCGCAGTCGAGGCAGGAACCATATCGATGTAGGAACCAGCTCAAGAAGATACCGGCTCAAGGCACCGGAACATGTGAGTTTGTGATATTTTTTAACTTTAATCCATTTTTATATAATACACGACTACACTATGATGGCTGTTTGTGTGTTCCATGAGAGTTCACAGAGCAAGACACTCAAAAAGAGCAGTGGGGAGGATTGCAATACGGAGTGGTTATCCTTATGAAGGCGCGTATCCTAGCCCTATCTGTTGAGTGGCCATTTCACAGGGTGTGGTGAATGCACATTTATGGTGAAGGTAGTAGCATAGGAAGTTACCATTTGAAAAGGAGCGATCATTCACTGAGGACATTTTTTGCATTTTCTTCACTTGATTTTTCCATTTGGTATTATTTACTGTTTTTTTTAATGATGGACTTAATGAATTGCACAACACATTTTTTTGTTTAAACACTTTGGCCCAGATTCACGTACATCGGCGTATCTTTGAGTGGGCGTGGCTCATCTCATATGCGCTACGCCGACGCAACATAGAGAGGCAAGACCAGTATTCACAAAGCACTTGCTCCCTAAGTTACGGCGGCGTAGCGTAAATGGGACAGCGTAAGCCCGTCTAATTCAAATTAAGAAGGTAGTGGGCGTGTTGTATTAAAATTAACCGTGACCCCATGTAAATCATTTACATATTCGACGCGTAAATCAATGGAAGCGCCCCTTGCGGCCAGCGTAAATATGCGCCCAAGATACGACGGGGTAGGAGACTTACGTCGGTCGGATGGAGCCAGAATTCAGGCGTATCTTGTTTCAAGAATAAGGTGCATAGATACGACAGCGCATTCTAGAACTTACGCGGCGTATCAGAAGATACGTCGCGTAAGTCGTAAGTGAATCTGGCCCTTTATATTTTTTGAAGTGGCAAATTTGTACATACTTTCTCATTTTTTATATATTTATATAATTTAATCTATTTTGTATTGGGCACGAGCACTTTGATCACTGGAATTGTTGTTCATGGTATGCATAATTTGAACTGGCATATATATGACAGGTTTCACATAACAGGTTTGGATATACTACACCAGGGCTCAAAATTTCAAGTCCTGAGCTACTAGCCAGGCCTCAAGGCATACTCGCCACCAGTTGCCCCGCCCAACCCCTACCATGCCCCGCCCCTAGACACGCCCTCATAAATCTCATTAAATTACACGTAAATGTTTTATGTAGAATATACCTATAGAGTACGGAGCTCACGTTATTTATACACTAATTGGTGTTGGTTTTGGATATTATAGAGAGTGGTAATATATATAAAAAAGTTAGCGCGATCCATCTATCCTACAGAAGTATTACAGCTTATATTTCCATCCCTAGACATGCATGCAGTGCGGGAAGGACCCTCTACAAGGGTGCTCCACAAATACAAAGGTCTGGAAAGAACCACACTGTCCTTATGATGCGCAGTTTTTGCTTTTAGCCCTGGTTCACACTGGTACGTTTTGACATGTCAAATCGGCGGCATTTGCCGGCAATGGCACCGTCCTAATCAGTGCGACGCCCCATCTGCGATTTACATTGACATCTGTGCAGAATGTCTCTGAAATTGCGGCCTGAAATCGGGGACTGACAAGCGGGAGTGAAAATGTGCGAGGGAACCCGGGCTAAATGTGATAATGACTTCACAAAATAAACATAATGTGAATCACTAAAGAGGGTTCAATAAACAATAATACTGCTCCGCATTGCATCTAAAGGTTAGACTGGCTGTAAACCCACTTTTTGGACTCCTACCTAGAGGTGGTCCTAGAATAAGGCTTACCTATAGGTAGTGGAAATATCTCCTAAATGTGCGCCGTTTAGGAGATATTTCACTTGTAGTCCCCAGAAAATTTCAACGGCGCATGCGCTGGGAAGAAACGAAACTAAGTGCCGTTTCTTCCCTAGCCTGTGCCGTTAATCGTGGCTCCCATGCGCATGCGCGGGAGTGACGTGACACAGCTCCGGCACCTATAAACAAAAAAAAAACATACATTTTGAAGAAAATATAAATCATTATTACCAGTTTTTGTTGCTTCCTCCTTATTAGAATCTCCTATAAAACAAGAGAAATATTTACCAATCTAAAATAAATCGAATTATTGCACAAATATCATTAAATGTCAATATTTTGATAATTGGATCCATAAAAATAGGTGACCTCAACTACACAATAAGCGCCCCCTCTGGGCTGAGGGTGATGGGATGTACATGGAGCGCCCCCTCTGGGCTGAGGGTGATGGGATGTACATGGAGCGCCCCCTCTGGGCTGAGGGTGATGGGATGAACATGGAGCGCCCCCTCTGGGCTGAGGGTGATGGGATGTACATGGAGCGCCCCCTCTAGGCTGAGGGTGATGGGATATACATGGAGCGCCCCCTCTGGGCTGAGGGTAATGGGATGTACATGGAGCGCCCCCTCTGTGGTGAGGGTGATGGGATGTACATGGAGCACCCCCTCTGGACTGAGGGTGATGGGATGTACATGGAGAGCCCCCTCTGGGATGAGGGTGATGGGATATACATGGAGCACCCCCTCTGGACTGAGGGTGATGGGATGTACATGGAGCGCCCCCCTCTGGGCTGAGGGTGATGGGATATACATGGAGCACCCCCTCTGGACTGAGGGTGATGGGATGTACATGGAGCGCCCCCCTCTGGGCTGAGGGTGATGGGATATACATGGAGCACCCCCTCTGGACTGAGGGTGATGGGATGTACATGGAGCGCCCCCCTCTGGACTGAGGGTGATGGGATGTACATGGAGCGCCCCCCTCTGGGCTGAGGGTGATGGGATATACATGGAGCACCCCCTCTGGACTGAGGGTGATGGGATGTACATGGAGCGCCCCCCTCTGGGCTGAGGGTGATGGGATGTACATGGAGCGCCCCCTCTGGGGTGAGGGTGATGAGATGTACATGGAGCGACCCCCTCTGGGCTGAGGGTGATGGGATGTACATGGAGCGCCCCCTCTGGACTGAGGGTGATGGGATGTACATGGAGCGCCCCCCTCTGGGCTGAGGGTGATGGGATGTACATGGAGCGCCCCCTCTGGGGTGAGGGTGATGAGATGTACATGGAGCGCCCCCTCTGGGCTGAGGGTGATGGGATGTACATGGAGCGCCCCCCCTGGTCTGACGGTGATGGGATGTACATGGAGCGCCCCCCTCTGGGCTGAGGGTGATGGGATGTACATGGAGCGCCCCCTCTGGGCTGAGGGTGATGGGATGTACATGGAGCGCCCCCTCTGGGCTGAGGGTGATGGGATGTACATGGAGAGCCCCCTCTGGGCTCATCTAATGAATAATATATGAACACATCATAAATATGAAGAAAACAAGGGTATCTCACCTGTCAGGTGCAGAGTATATCGCTTCTCTCGGATGGTCTTGGACTGACTGTGGGTCACCTCACACCGGAGGGTCGTATTATGATCGGTCATCTTCGGGGTGAAGATCACTGTGCTGGAAGATTTATACAGACCGTCCAATCCGATCTCTGGATCTGATATCGTCACCTCAGATTGGGAGAACATGCAGAACTCCTTATACCATTTTATTTGTAGATCTCGGGGGGAGTATCCGGATATTGTTACTGTGAATGAGGCTTCCTGATTGGCTGTCTCTCTCATTGGATGGACAACAATGTCGGATAATGTGGGCGGTCTCTCTGTAATGATAAATACAAACAGATGAGTGTTATTCTGTGTATGGAGAGTAGAGTGAGAGATACGATGGAAGGATAGAAGATTCCGGACATTAGAGACACTACATAAATTGGCCCACTGAGTTGGGCTTGACACCAAATCCGAAAGATAAGGTGACGGTCCTGGGGGTTATCCTTGACGAAAAACTAAGTATGATTCCCCAGGTTAGACAATCGGTTTCGAGAGCCTCCCATTTTCTACGACTTATCCGCAAGGCAAAACATCTCCTGACCCAAGACCAGAGGAAAGACTTAGTCCAGGCTCTAATTATTTCTCGCCTTGACTTTTCAAGCGGAGTCCTACTAGGCATTCCAATGAAATGGTCTAAGAAACTGCAGCTGGTGCAGAATCAAGCAGCCAGGCTTATCTACAATCTCCAAAAGCAAGACCAGCCCTGTGCTCAAAGAACTTCACTGGCTCCCGGTTATAAAACGGACCGATTTTAAAATCCTCTGTCTGATCTACAGGGGCCACCACCAGCTGGGCCCACAGTTCCTATCAGATCTGACCCCACACTATATACCTAGACGCTGTCTTCGCTCAGCCGACAAAGCTCTACTCATTGGCAATACTGACAGGCTAATTTCTATAGGAGGAAAACGGATTGGCTCCGCGGGGGCGACTCTCTGGAACCAAATCCCGCTTAACATTCGCATCTCCCGAAGCCTATATACGTTCAGGAAGAAGCTGAAGACCTGGCTATTCTGCCAAGCATTCCAATCCTAGGCCAATTTTTCTTCGCTGATTTCTTGTTTGTTTTTTCTCCCTTCTCTTTTATTTATGCTCCCCTCGCCAGAACATCCAGGCTATTTTGTCACAAAGCGCTTTGGCACCACCGACCGGTGGTATATGCGCGCTTCCCAAATAAATAGTAATAAATAAATAAATAAATACATGATCACACCCACATATCATAGAAGGATAAAGGCCATTCATCTGAACAGATTGAGGAGCCGTGTCCCCGGGAATGGATCCCGGGAATCCGGACAAAAGGTTACGTCTACAACCCCATCTGTGTCACCACATCACAGAACTTTCCAGGTGGGGGAAGCTGCTTGTAACGGTATGGCCCGTGGGACCCAGAGGCTCTTGAAGGGTGTGGGGTACACCTCTTTTGGCTTTACCAATGACTCTTGTGTCTAGGGTCATCCTATGTCCACTAGGGGCATAGGATGACTGAGAACTGATATCTTGGATTACATGAGATGGGACAGTAATGATAATCCACAATATATTCAAGAATGTCTGCAAAGAACTAATTACAGGTTGTTGATTCTGAACCCAACAGGTCAATAGGAGAGTGACTCATTCAATGTGGAACATAGACTGTTAAGGTGGTAATTAAGTCTGCTACTGTCATGTAAACTAACCTTAGTCTGGCTTCTAAATGCCTTTTCATTGTGTGATGCTAATTAACACTGTATTGTGTGGAATTTCTATTTATGATAAATGTGTATTGTATAGCAGGTGAGAAAAGCTGGAGTCTTGATGTCTGACTTGTCAGCTGTAGCTAATTAACTCATGTGGATTATATCGGTGCCAGAAAGTCTGACTAAAAATGTGTATTGGGCTCCTTGTGTCATGTTGTGGGTGGAGATCAGTCATTGTTCATATTTGGTTGCTGACTGTATATAAGAGCCTGAGTTTTCTCATTAAAGTGTCTATCCGTTTTGAACCAGAGAACAGAGCTGTGTGTCTCCTTTTCTGGGGAATCCATATGGATTGTGGAGTGTCGATAAGCTGTCTTGGGTTCGGAATGGAATATCTTAAACGGCGTTAACCCCTGTCCCATTTGGGGTTCCGTTACAATTGTTGGCAAAGCAGTGGGATGATTCCACTGCCTTAAAGGACGGCTACAAGGACACAGGACAATGGAGACACAGTATGAACGGCTGAAGCTCTCTTCCCTCAAGGACTTACTGGAGAGCCGGGGCAGACCGGCCAACAACCGTAAGAAAAGGGACATTATCGCAGAACTTGTCAAAATGGATAGAGCTGAAAGGCCCGGCGTAACAGACAGGACACCCAAGGAAGAAAGTTTTGATCGGGTTGTTAAACGAGGACTGGCACAGTATGGTCCTAACCCTCCACCGGAGATCATAGACCTGGTTATAGCGGCTGTGGATGCCACTTGGCTACATCAAAGAGGTGCTGCAGCAGCAGAAGTCACAGCAGCACCAACGGAAGAGAGAGGAGAGGTACAGATACCAGTCTCCATGGAAGAGGAATTCAGAAGGAGGTTACAAGAGATGCGGATACAGCACAGAGGACCAGTATCAGAGGAGGCCCTGCTGGTATGGTCGGATGTGATTCGTTGCAAACTCTGTAAGGAAGCGCTAGCTCTTGAGCAGCAACACCAGGGGAAGGTCCTCACTTCCATCCATGTAAGGTACTGGCCACAGTATGACCTACAAATGTCGTTGTTGGGGGAACAACCGAAGCAGGAGTGGATAGCTGAGTTAAGCAGGCTGATCCGGGCAGAGATGTGGTTGGACAAGAGCTACAGAGGCCTCCGGTGGTATGTAGCCCAAGAGTGCTAGTGGTCAGCGGATGACAGCCCCACGGAAGGCTATGACTATGATGGCCTGGGATTATTGTATTGGAGGATGTTCAGTGATCCTGACTTCGGGATAATAGGGAGTGGCGCTTGGAGGAAATAATGGAGCACAGAGAGCAAGAATTGAATGTCTCGGAAGGGCACTGGGCACAGGAAGATTTGGAGTTTCTGGCCATTCAGGAATGGGAGCTGGAGATCGCCTACAGACAGCTGCTAGACTCTGCTCAGCAGCAGGGTGGGGCTCCCATTGCCTGGGACTATGAGGAAATTTCAGATGACAGCTCTGAAATCCTGGCTGATGAATCGGCAGTGGAAGATCGGAAGATTGCCATCCCTAAAGCCAAAGCAGATGATGTGGAGTTCCAGGGGGCTAGGGCAGTTGGCTCATCTCCTCAGCCACAGATTACAGAATGTATGGACTTAATGGACTGTTTAGAGGATGTTATGGATTATGCATCACCTGCTCAAGTACTGACAGCAGGACAGAATACGGCAGACCCCTGCTCTACACCCATTGCAGTTTTGGAGGTGAGAAGGTAATGGTTCCTCTTTACCAGTGGATTTCAGGGATGCAGGGAGGAGAAGCAGCCATTTTCCCTCCCCAACAGTTAGCCAGAGAAGATGGTGTGGAATCCCCAGCAGAAGAGCTGGCAACAGAGCAGAGTGCCACAAGCCTCTGCTCTAAACTAGCAGGAGAGGGAGTTCCTGTGGTAGTGGATGGGACTTCAGTCTCCACTTGTATACCCCAGGGATGGGGGGCAGTTGGCCCAGATCCCCAACAGCATGATGGACTGAGCCCAGTCTCCCTGTCTTCTCTCCAGCAGGTGAAAGGACTCCAAGGAGAAGGGCCAGTCCAGGCCTCTCCCCAGCGGCAGGCATGTTCTCTGAAAGAGGCAGAGGTTGGCTGGGTGAGTAATGCTCTGTTTGGAGCCATTTATTTGGGGTACTGTATGGATACCAGCATTGGAGGAATGGAACTATGGACTAACTTCGGAGTCAACCTGTCTGGGGTCCCCTCCTGTGTTAGTCTCCTGCCGAAACGGGAGAGATGTAACGGTATGGCCCGTGGGACCCAGAGGCTCTTGAAGGGTGTGGGGTACACCTCTTTTGGCTTTACCAATGACTCTTGTGTCTAGGGTCATCCTATGTCCACTAGGGGCATAGGATGACTGAGAACTGATATCTTGGATTACATGAGATGGGACAGTAATGATAATCCACAATATATTCAAGAATGTCTGCAAAGAACTAATTACAGGTTGTTGATTCTGAACCCAACAGGTCAATAGGAGAGTGACTCATTCAATGTGGAACATAGACTGTTAAGGTGGTAATTAAGTCTGCTACTGTCATGTAAACTAACCCTAGTCTGGCTTCTAAAGACCTTTTCATTGTGTGATGCTAATTAACACTGTATTGTGTGGAATATCTATTAATGATAAATGTGTATTGTATATCAGGTGAGAAAAGCTGGAGTCTTGATGTCTGACTTGTCAGCTGTAGCTAATTAGCTCATGTGGATTATATCGGTGCCAGAAAGTCTGACTAAAAATGTGTATTGGGCTCCTTGTGTCATGTTGTGGGTGGAGTTCAGTCATTGTTCATATTTGGTTGCTGACTGTATATAAGAGCCTGAGTTTTCCCATTAAAGTGTCTATCCGTTTGAAACCAGAGAACAGAGCTGTGTGTCTCCTTTTCTGGGGAATCTATATGGATTGTGGAGTGTCGATGAGCTGTCGTGGGTTGGTGGAAGGGAATATCGTAAACGGCGTTAACCCCTGACCGTTACACTGCTTAACAAAGGAAACCAGGGGAGGACCTGCCCTAGAGGAGACCAGCAAGTGAGCTGATGTCTCAGAATAGGCCTGGTGACTTTGTTATAAAAGGGATCTAAAACACAATTTGTCTTACAGTCCACCGGATTGGCTTAAAGGCTCTTTTGCTGTAAGGCAGGAAGTTCGGGACTCAAATCCTGTGGCAGAGGATCCCTGACTCTCCATCTTTCATTCTTAGACGGTCTGTGGCAGAGACTGTTTCTATACTGTCCGTGCTTCACTCCAACTGCTAGGCCATGTGAGAGGGGCCTATCTGGGTGAGAGGAGTCTATCCGGGTGAGAGGGGTCTATCCGGGTGAGAGGGGTCTATCCGGGTGAGAGGGGTCTATCCAGGTGAGAGGGGTCTATCCGGGTGAGAGGAGTCTATCCGGGTGAGAGGAGTCTATCCGGGTGAGAGGAGTCTATCCGGGTGAGAGGGGTCTATCCGGGTGAGAGGGGTCTATCCGGGTGAGAGGGGTCTATCCGGGTGGGAGGGGTCTATCCGGGTGAGAGGGGCCTATCTGGGGGAGAAGGGTCTATCCGGGTGAGAAGGGTCTATCCGGGTGAGAGGGGTCTATCCGGGTGAGAGGGGCCTATCTGGGGGAGAAGGGTCTATCCGGGTGAGAGGGGTCTATCCGGGTGGGAGGGGTCTATCCGGGTGAGAGGGGCCTATCCAGGGGAGAAGGGTCTATGCGGGTGAGAGGGGTCTATCCGGGTGGGAGGAGTCTATCCGGGTGAGAGGAGTCTATCCGGGTGAGAGGGGTCTATCCGGGTGAGAGGGGTCTATCCGGGTGAGCAGGGGCATATCCAGAGCTCAGGCTGACTACAGGCTAGCTCAGGGGTCTCGAAACTTTTCAAAGGGCCAGTTTATTGTCCTTGAGACTTTAGGAGGGCCGGATTGTGGCCATCAGGGGCAGAAAATGTCCTGGGCCCAGCATCAGTGAGAATAAATCTGGCCCGGGGGGTGGTGAGGGGGAGTAGGGCCCCTATCAGTAGGGGGAATAGTATCCTCAGTTCATGAAGCTAAGACACCAGAATAAGGACAGTTAATTTAACAGAAGTGACAGTTATTTCTGGTGAGTCCAATGAAAAAATCACACGCGTCTAAAATAAAGATCCTTATCCTTGTGTTATATCTTTGTGAATTGGGCCCCATAGTATGTGATCTATCGATGTCCTTCATCTCTGATATCAGATGTATTATAATATAAAGTTCTGAGCTCTGCAAGATTCAAACAGTGTAACTTTCATAATCTTCCTTTATGAAGTTTATGGTTCCAGATTTCCTTCCAATAAACTTACCTGGGAGCCTCAGGTGTATTTTCTTCTCAATAGGATTTGTCATTTCCTTGTGTGTCGTCCTGCAGGAATAAACCTTCCCATAATTCTCTGCTGTAGGTGTTATAGTCAGAGAACAGGACAGAACGCCTCCGCTGCCTCGGGTCACTCTCTGCTGTCCTTTCCCCAGATCTCTTCCACTCTCTGACCAGGTGACCTCAGGGGTTTCTCCGGGATCACAGCCAGTCACATCACAGCGCAGAGTCAGAGATCTTCCATAATCGGGATTCCAGGGATCACTGGAGATCTCACTGAGCACTGGGAGCCCTACAGAGGAAGAACATGAAATTGTCACCTCAGTCTCTGTACCAGAGGAGCTTACACTCTAATGTCCCCTCCCCCCCACAGTCACACATTATTATTATTATTATACAGGATTTATATAGCGCCAACAGTTTACGCAGCGCTTTACAATATAAAAGGGACACAATACAGTTATAATACAATAAAATACAACAGGATTAAGAGGGCCTTGCTCAGAAGAGCTTACAACCATTGCCATGAATGCAGCACCCACCGTATTGCCAGGAATGCAGCACCCACCATTGCCATGAATGCAGCCCTACCATTGCCATGAATGCAGCACCCACCGTATTGCCAGGAATGCAGCACCCATCATTGCCAAGAATGCAGCACCCACCATTGCCATGAATGCAGCAACCAGAATTGCCATGAATGCAGCACCCACTATTGCCAGGAATGCAGCAACCAGTATTGCCAGGAATTCAAAAACCAGTATTGCCAGGAATGCAGCACCCACCATTGCCAGGAATGCAGCACCCACCATTGCCAGGAATGCAGCAACCAGTATTGCCAGGAATTCAGCACCCAGTATTGCCAGGAATGCAGCACCCACCATTGCCAGGAATGCAGCACCCACCATTGCCTGGAATGCAGCACCCACCATTGCCATAAATGCAGCACCCACTATTGCCAGGAATGCAGCACCCAGTATTGCCAGGAATGCAGCACCCACCATTGCCAGGAATGCAGCACCCACCATTGCCTGGAATGCAGCACCCACCATTGCCATAAATGCAGCACCCACTATTGCCAGGAATGCAGCATCCACTATTGCTAGGAATGCAGCACCCACCATTGCCCGGAATGCAGCACCCACTATTGCCAGGAATGCAGCACCCACTATTGCCAGGAATGCAGCACCCACCATTGCCATCAGTGCAGCCTGGTTGATGCCCATCCATCTGCAGCCTTGGAGGGGACGGGACGAGTGGCAAAAGATTACCTACAGGAGAAACTCCTGTTTTCTCTGTGGCCTCTTTGATAGAAAGTCCCGCCTGCTTTGATGGACAGAACAGTTGTCCAATGGCAGCGATGGAAATGGGACTTCCTATTACAGAAGCTGCCTTGTAAACAGGAAATAGTCCTCTCCAAGGCAGCCAGCATATATATATTTTGTGGCTCTGGCGCTGGGATAACGTTGGGGGCCACAAAAGATATATATGTCCAAATAACCATATGCAGCTATGACTAAACACTAGATATAGTGTGAAACGCGTCAGTGTCCAAGTTTTGTTTGCTGTGGCTTGTAGTGCTG
Organism: Rana temporaria; assembly: GCF_905171775.1. Lineage (NCBI taxonomy): Eukaryota > Metazoa > Chordata > Amphibia > Anura > Ranidae > Rana > Rana temporaria. The sequence continues at coordinate 218,903 of NW_024404490.1, read as the reverse complement.
TCCGAATTTTATTAAAGGCAATTATTGTTGAGAGTGCAGCTGTCCAGAAATACATCCTCGCTATTCCTGTCCAAATAACCAGGTGGGCCGTTCAAAACTGGAACGCGGGCCGTGATTGGCCCACGGGCCGGACTTTGGACATGCCTGATCTAGAAGGAGAATAAAGATCTCATTACCTTTCAGGTGTAGAGGATAATCTTTTTTAATTGTCTTTCCACCATGAGTGATCTCCAGGCGGATGGGAGCTCCGTGTTCTTCGGATGTCGGAGTGAATGTCAGCTCTGTGGTTCCGGAGAAGATCTTGGATTCTGGATCTGCCTGGCAGTTGTCTTTCCAATCATCAGGCTTAAACCTGGTTAATCCCCGATACCACTGAATGGCGGGATTTCCAGGATACATATTATCGATTCTACAGGATACCGTCACCGTTTTCCCACGCTCAGGCTGGGCGGGGTCACATTGTATGTCACCCAGAGTGGGCGGAGAGACTGCAATATAGAGGAAGCGCAGTGTTATACGTCATCTGTACTGGAACATCTCATACAAGACAATGGAGAAGACATTGAGGTTTATGTAATACTAGAGAACTAATAAATCCCCCTCTGTATGATATCGGGATATTGGAAGGACCCATCGCCCAGACTGCACTGTCCTGTCATTGTGGAGGGAACTTCCTGTCAGTTACAGCCAATCCCCTGAAGTAGTGTCCCCATCTTATCGTATATCGTCTGGGAACGGTGACATTGCATTACATGGAGAGATTTGCCCCACTTACATATTTCTCCCAGTGTCCAGGTGACGGGTTTCGGATTCGATAGACTGGCATGCTCAACCTGACATCGGAAATTCTTCCCCAGATCCCTCATTGTTGGGGTGTAACAGGAAGTGCTGGTCACATGATATAGTCTATCATTATCCTGGAGGGGGTCAGTGGTGTGTGAGGATGTTATGATGTCATCTCCCGCGTACCATGTGACTTGTATGGCTGACGGGTAAAATGAATGAATCCTACAGGAGAGATCCAACTTCTCACCGACACAAACATTGTCCTGACCCTTCAGTATGGAGTCCAGCACCGGAACCGCTGAAATGAGACAAAGAGAAGTCACCCCGGAATAATTGTCATTGTTTTATATACATTTTCCCTGTAATAAGAATATTATCCTGATATAAACATTACATAAGAGCTGCCGGATAGATGAAGGAAATGCACTGCTCAGGAGCTGAGAATATGGACAATCCATGGAGAAGAGGATCTCAAAAGAGAGACCATAAAGTGAGCAGAAGGTTCGGGCAGCTCAGAAATCACACATCTGATCTTATTGATGTCAGTTGGGGGCAAAACTGTCACATTCAGAGGAAAGAGTGCCCACTGTCATACCCGTCTCTCCTGTACATACCGCCCACTGTCATACCCTCCTCTCCTGTACATACCGCCCACTGTCATACCCTCCTCTCCTGTACATACCGCCCACTGTCATACCCTCTTCTCCTGTACATACCGCCCACCGCCATACCCTCCTCTCCTGTACATACCGCCCACCGCCATACCCTCCTCTCCTGTACATACCGCCCACTGTCATACCCTCCACACTCCTCTCCTGTACATAGTGCCCACTGTCATATCCTCCACACTCCTCTCCTGTACATAGTGCCCACTGTCATACCCTCCACACTCCTCTCCTGTACATACCGCCCACTGTCATATCCTCCACACTCCTCTCCTGTACATACCGCCCACTGTCATACCCTCCACACTCCTCTCCTGTACATACCGCCCACTGTCATACCTTCCACACTCCTCTCCTGTACATACCGCTCACTGTCATATCCTCCACACTCCTCTCCTGTACATACCGCCCACTGTCATACCCTCCACTCTCCTCTCCTGTACATACCGCCCACTGTCATATCCTCCACACTCCTCTCCTGTACATACCGCCCACTGTCATACCCCCCACACTCCTCTCCTGTACATACTGCTCACTGTCATACAATCCACACTCCTCTCCTGTACATACCGCCCACTGTCATACCCTCCACACTCCTCTCCTGTACATACCGCCTACTGTCATACCCTCCACACTCCTCTCCTGTACATAGTGCTCACTGTCACACCCTCCACTCTCCTCTCCTGTACATACTGCTCACTGTCATACCCTCCACACTCCTCTCCTGTACATACCGCCCACTGTCACACCCTCCACTCTCCTCTCCTGTACATACTGCTCACTGTCATACCCCCCACACTCCTCTCCTGTACATACCGCCCACTGTCATATCCTCCACACTCCTCTCCTGTACATACCGCCCACTGTCATATCCCCCACACTCCTCTCCTGTACATAGTGCCCACTGTCATACCCTCCACACTCCTCTCCTGTACATACTGCCCACTGTCATACCCTCCACACTCCTCTCCTGTACATACCGCTAACTGTCATACCCTCCACACTCCTCTCCTGTACATACCACCCACTGTCATATCCTCCACACTCCTCTCCTGTACATACCGCCCACTGTCATACCCTCCACACTCCTCTCCTGTACATACCGCCTACTGTCATATCCTCCACACTCCTCTCCTGTACATACCGCCCACTGTCATACCCTCCACACTCCTCTCCTGTACATACCGCCTACTGTCATATCCCCCACACTCCTCTCCTGTACATACCACCCACTGTCATATCCCCCACACTCCTCTCCTGTACATACCGCCCACTGTCATACCCTCCACACTCCTCTCCTGTACATACCGCCCACTGTCATATCCCCCACACTCCTCTCCTGTACATAGTGCCCACTGTCATACCCTCCACACTCCTCTCCTGTACATACTGCCCACTGTCATACCCTCCACACTCCTCTCCTGTACATACCGCTAACTGTCATACCCTCCACACTCCTCTCCTGTACATACCGCCCACTGTCATACCTCCACACTCCTCTCCTGTACATACCACACACTGTCATACCCTCCACACTCCTCTCCTGTACATACCGCTCACTGTCACATCCCCCACACTCCTCTCCTGTACATACCGCCCACTGTCATATCCTCCACACTCCTCTCCTGTACATACCGCCCACTGTCATACCCTCCACACTCCTCTCCAGTACATACCACCCACCGGTAATACCGGAAATACGATGGTAAAGCGGCGCTAAAAATAGCGGCGCTTTACCACCGACACCGCGGACGCCACAATGTGAAAGGCGCCTTAGAGTCAGAGTCCTTCTGGGGCCCCATCAGGGAGTAGGGGACCTGGGAGATGGGAAGATTCCCAGTTTGCTCTCAAAATGCTGATTTGTGAGGAGGGGGGAGTTCTGATTGGGTAATCCCCCAACTTGTAATTCAAGTTCACCCTGAAGGGAAATCATCATAGTCTATGCGTATCACTCACCGGTCACACTCAGGATCTGCTTTCTTTCCTCCCGGTGATCTGTAGCGGGGTGGAAGGTTCTACAGATATATGTCACTCCATCATCTTCTCTTATAGTCGGTTTCAGGATCAGAGCACTTATATAGCTGAAGGATTTATCTTCATGCTCATTTTCCTTCACTCTATGGGAATATTTCTCCCTGTGATTGGAGTTTTTCCCAGAATTCCATGTTAGCAGTTCAGTCTCTCGGAGGTCCTTCTCCCTCCTCAGCCAGGTGATGGACAAATCTCGCGGTTTAAACCCATTTATGGGACAGGTGAGAGTCAGCCGCTCCTCATGGGTGACACGGTCCGGGCTCATGATGGACAACAACTTGGGAGGAACTAAATAAGGAAATGTAGAAATGTTATTTAATGAAATTATAAAGCAACAATGTACCATAGAAGTTAAAAGCTCTGTAAACCAAATCACTAAAGTTCCATAGAAGCTTTAAAGTGGATGTAACCCGTCACATATCCCCAGTGAAGTGAAAAGCCTCAGATGATACACAGGGATGAAACAAATCTCCTTACATAAGTATTACATGTATATCTGCTGTCTTTCGCTTTATATACTGTTTAGAACAAGGGTAGGCAAGCTTAAAGAGGTGGAGATCTACTTAAACATGGAAGAAGTCAAAGATCACCGGGCACAGCTGATTTAAAGTGATACTAAAGGTTTGTGTTTTTTTTTTTGATAACAAACATGTGATACTTACCTCCACTGTGCAGTTCCTTTTGCACAGAGTGGCCCCCGATCCTCCTCTTCTGGGGTCCCATGGCGGCTCTTGCAGCTCCTCCCCACATTAGATAACCCCCTCTGGGAAGCTCTCTGCCGAGGAGGGTTACCTTGCGGATGCGCTCCCGTGTCATACACTCGCAGCCCATAGACGCTGAGTGTGATGCCGCGTACACACCATCACTTTATGTGATGAAAAAAAATGACGTTTTTAAAAACGTCACTTTAATTGACTGTGTGTGGGGGAAAACGTTGTTTTATGTCTTGTAAAAAACGACCAAAAAAAATTGAAGCATGCTTCAATTTTATGTGTCGTTTTTCAAAAGTGCACTTTTTACTTCACAGAAATTGACCGTGTGTAGCAAAAAACGTCGTTTTGTAAGACGTTTTTACACCCGCGCATGCCCAGAAGCTACTTATGAAGCGAGCTTCAATGGTAAAACGTGGTGGAACGTAACCGCGCTTTGCTAGAGCATTGTGAGAAAAACGATGGTGTGTAGGCAACTTCGTCTTTGAAAATTGAAGTTTCAAAAACGTCATTTTTTACTTCACAGAAAGTGTCGTTTTTTTTCATCACATAAAGTGATGGTGTGTACGCGGCATATGACTCGGCCCCACCCCCCGTGTCATTGGATTTGATTGACAGCAATGGGGGCCAATGGCTGCGCTGCTATCAATCTATCCAATCAAAGTCGAGACTCCATGGAGAAAAGGATGGCGGGGACGCGTCCACAGAAATTCGGGGCTCAGGTATGTAAAACTGGGGGGGCCAGACACTGCAAGGTGTTTTTTCACCTTCATGCATAGGATGCACAAGGGTTTACAACCCCTTTAAACCTCTAATTGCCGTGCTACTGTGTTGCAATCGCATGCGTTGCACAGGAATTATGGGTTTAGAACGCAGCAGATCAGTGTGAAAGCAGCCCCATACTATTATGCCCGCTGTATTGCTTCACACTGAAATGGAAAGAACCGCGATGTCACAGAGAGTGATTGGAGATGTCCAGCTAACCATGTGCAACTAACGGGACCCCTGAGAGCCCTCCGGCAGTCTTTTGTTATCACTGCTGTATTAAGAAGTAAGTTCTCTCCACACTGTGGGAACAGATATACCCATCCCTTGTTCCAGCCGGGACGCTCCATTGAAACCCCCGAATCAACTGCTGCTCTAGGTCAGGGGTCGCCAGATGTGGCCCTTTGCTAGCCTTTATCCGGCCCTTGGGGCACTATTCCTCCCACTGACATGAGGAACTATTCCTCCCATTGACACCAACAATGGGGCACTATATTATCCACTGATACCAATGATGGGACACTAATAGGGGGAATACTCCTCTTTCTATTGACCACCAACCCTGAGGCCATATTTGTTCTCACTGATGCCGGGCTCGTGACATTTTCTTCCCTTGCTGGCCCCAGTCCGGCCCTCCTAAAGTCTGAAGGGCAATAAAGTAGCCCCTTGTTTGAAAAGTTTGGCGACCCCCTGCTCTAGGTGAATGTTATGAAGACGGTTTGCTATTTTCTCCCGTTAAGGCTCTTATTCCTTACTGCGGTAATACCGCAGGACTAAGGAGAAAGTCAATAATAAGATTGGTCTCTGAGGACGATTAACATTTCTTTCCATATGCTACTATAGTGGTGATGAACGAGCTGGGGATATAGACACCCTGTTACGTGTTACCTCACAGCAAGGAATATATTAATAGTGCTATAATGACTCTAGCATGACGGCCTTCATATTTAAGGTGACAACACGAGGTGTCTCGTCATTACACTTACATTTTCCCATAGAGAGGTTCTATCACTTACCTTTATCCACGGCCTTGGGAGAACCGTTTCCAGTGACACAGCTGCCAAATTTGAACGATAGCCCATATGGCCATTAGTGCCCCTATTCCTTTCTAATTGTGGCTATCAATGTCTGTTGCTGGACTAAGTTCCCATCCACTAGTGGTGATTTATGGCTGAAACATAGGGCAGGGGGCGTCCATAGAATCATAAGAAGGTGTTGAAGAGTGAAGACAGTTGCCCTGTGTAACACAATGGCCCCCGCGGCGGTATGTACAGGAGAGGAGTGTGGAGGGTATGACAGTGGGCGGTATGTACAGGAGAGGAGTGTGGAGGGTATGACAGTGAGCACTATGTACAGGAGAGGAGTGTGGGGGATATGACAGTGAGCGGTATGTACAGGAGAGGAGTGTGGAGGGTATGACAGTGTGTGGTATGTACAGGAGAGGAGTGTGGGGGGTATGACAGTGGGTGGTATGTACAGGAGAGGAGTGTGGGGGGTATGACAGTGAGTGGTATGTACAGGAGAGGAGTGTGGAGGGTATGACAGTGAGCGGTATGTACAGGAGAGGAGTGTGGAGGTATGACAGTGGGCACTATGTACAGGAGAGGAGTGTGGAGGGTATGACAGTGGGTGGTATGTACAGGAGAGGAGTGTGGGGGGTATGACAGTGAGCAGTATGTACAGGAGAGGAGTGTGGAGGGTATGACAGTGTGTGGTATGTACAGGAGAGGAGTGTGGAGGATATGACAGTGGGCAGTATGTGCAGGAGAGGAGTGTGGAGGGTATGACAGTGGGCAGTATGTACAGGAGAGGAGTGTGAGGGGGATGACAGTGGGCACTATGTACAGGAGAGGAGTGTGGAGGATATGACAGTGGGCGGTATGTACAGGAGAGGAGTGTGGGGGGTATGACAGTGAGCAGTATGTACAGGAGAGGAGTGTGGAGGGTATGACAGTGTGTGGTATGTACAGGAGAGGAGTGTGGAGGATATGACAGTGGGCAGTATGTGCAGGAGAGGAGTGTGGAGGGTATGACAGTGGGCAGTATGTACAGGAGAGGAGTGTGAGGGGGATGACAGTGGGCACTATGTACAGGAGAGGAGTGTGGGGGGTATGACAGTGGGCACTATGTACAGGAGAGGAGTGTGGGGGGTATGACAGTGGGCACTATGTACAGGAGAGGAGTGTGGGGGGTATGACAGTGGGCACTATGTACAGGAGAGGAGTGTGGGGGGTATGACAGTGGGCACTATGTACAGGAGAGGAGTGTGGAGGGTATGACAGTGGGCACTATGTACAGGAGAGGAGTGTGGAGGGTATGACAGTGGGCGGTATGTACAGGAGAGGAGTGTGGGGGGTATGACAGTGATCACTATGTACAGGAGAGGAGTGTGGAGGGTATGACAGTGGGCACTATGTACAGGAGAGGAGTGTGGAGGGTATGACAGTGAGCGGTATGTACAGGAGAGGAGTGTGGAGGGGATGACAGTGGGCGGTATGTACAGGAGAGGAGTGTGGGGGGTATGACAGTGGGCACTATGTACAGGAGAGGAGTGTGGAGGGTATGACAGTGGGCACTATGTACAGGAGAGGAGTGTGGAGGGTATGACAGTGGGAAGTATGTGCAAAATGTTGTTCCAGGGCACGTTACACTTGATTCCCTCTTCTATCCAGTGCTCGGAACGAGGGGGTCCTTTTCACTGGGAGGTCCCCAACAAGTTAGAAATGTGCCAATGATAATAAGTACCTTTTTACCCCAAAAGAACCCACTACTGCCCTCTAGGAGGTAACACACTGAACCATTCCATGTAGAAGAGAAGAGTCTCACCTCCAATGACGTTGAGTATTCTGCGTACCGAGACCGGAGAGGTCAGTGCCGGGTGTTTTACACGGACAGATAATTCCGCTCCATTATCCAGGTCATAGCTGGGCGTTATCTGGAGAGAACACTGACAGAGGAATGCACCAAACTTCTTCCTTCTGATAAGAGGAGTCATCTCCAGCTGTAGAGGTCTGTCCTCGTGTCCTGCAGATCCATTCATCAGTTGTCTCCCCTCCTCTATAGCTACAACCTCTTCATCCCCTCCTCCACCATCTTTACTTATCCTGACCGGAGTGAGGAGACCTCCAGACCTCCAGGTGTAGATGGTCCTCGTCTCCTCCTCCCCGGATCTTCTCATACACACAGAGATTTCTATGTCGTTGGGTCGGAAGTCCATAATCTGACAAGTCAGAGTCGTCCTGTTCATGTCAATCAGATCATCGTTCCCGGTAATCTCAGAGAGAGTGGGAGGATCTGGAAGAGGAAATCATTGTATGGATTATTACATTCACTATGTGACCAATCCCAGGACATTTGATAGGACACCTCTACTGGAGGCCATGGGGGGGGGGGGGGAGGGTAGATAAAAAATAAAAAGATAATAAAGGATGTATCCAAAGTTACTAGAAAACGTATAAAAAAAATCATCATAAGGTGGAAAATATCTCTAAAGAATTTTAAAGCGTTAAAAAAAGTGTTAAAAAATGAATCCTGTACCTTTAAAGCATGTTATAGGACACGGTGCTTGTGCTGCGTCATTTGCCCCCGGCTGATTCTGCCAGTTCCTCCCCTCTGTAAACTGACCACAGTGTATGATGGCTGCTGACACCAGACACCGTGGTCAGTTTACGTGCCTCCATCATCAGCAGTCTGCTATCTGCTCTCCTCTCTGCTCCTGTGTCCTCCTCCCCCTCCTCTCTCTGTCTGTGTGTGAGCCGCTCCTGTATACACCATCAGAATTGCCACCTATTGCAATGTCCCCCTCTGTGAATGAGTTATAAATATAAATGCTGTAAATACCTAATTTTAGAGCCGAGATTATGATCACGTGATGTTGTGGAAATTTTATGAAGATGTATTTAATATGTATTGTCATAATGTCGCCCAGTGTTAGTTCTCCCGCAACCCGCTCAGAAGAGCTGACTGACGCTGGGTGAGTCCCGTCTGGTAGTGGAAAACTTCCTGAGGTTGGAGAAAGGTGTTTGCAGAGTGTGAATATGTCCGCCGGCGAAGGGCCCCTTTGCGATGCACAGAATGATCGTCTGAGGGGATATGTTCGCTCTGCAAGGACATTATCAGTTATAGGCGGATGTGCGCTCTTGTTTCTGCTGTGTCTGATCAGCATGGTCGAAATTTATAGCTTACGTCTGCAGATAGCCTCACTTCCACAAGGAATGGTAGTATAATCCAGGTATGTGTTGTTCTCTGGAACAGCGCAGAATAAGGATTCCTATCAGCGGTAATACGGGAGGTTTGGGTTGTTATGGTCAGAGACGGAGTCCATGTTTGTTTAGCTTCCATGCACAGTGGGGCAGATTCAGATAGATCAGCGGATCTTTAGATCCGCGTAATCTATCTTATTTACGATCCGCCAGCGCAAGTTTGAGAGGCTAGTGCTGTATTCAGAATGCACTTACCTCGAAAGTTGCACCGGTGGATCGTAAATCCCCCGGCGGAATTCAAATTCCGCGGCTAGGGGGAGTGTAGTGTTTAAATCCGGCGCGTCCCCGCGCCGATTTAAATGCGCATGCGCCACCTGCGAATTTTCCCGGCATGCATTGCTCCCAATGACGTCGCTAGGACGTCATTGGTTTCGGCGTGAGCGTAACTTGCGTCCAGCGCTTTTCTGAATCGACTTACGCAAATGACGTAATAATTCAAAACTTGGCGCGGGAACGACGGCCATACTTAACATAGGATACGCCTCACATAGCAGGGGTAACTATACGCCAGAAAAAGCCGAACGCAAGCAACGTAAAAAAAAAGCAACGGGCGGGCGTTCGTTTCTGAATCAGAGGAAATCGTCATTTGCATATTAGTCGCTTAAAAAACCGAAGCGCCACCTAGCGGCCAGTGGGGAATTGCAGCCTAAGATCCGACGGTGTAAGTCACTTACACCTGTCGGATCTTAGGGAGATCTATGCGGAACCTGATTCTATGAATCAGGCGCATAGATACGACAATCGTATCTCAGAGATACGACGGCGTATCAGGAGATACGAAATGAATAAGTGATAGCGCTAGTATTAACTAGTGCTGAGTGAGTACAGTGTGAATGTTAGTAATATAAATCATACACATTGAGTATTAATAGCAACACTTATGAAAATTACTACTAAGTCCAATGAGATGTTGAAATGAGTTCCTTATGGGTTAAAACCCATATGCAGCCCTATGGTAATCAGCTGGCGTTTCCTCCTCAAATGCTTCTCATTAGACAGACAACGACCTTTCCCATTAAAAGATCCAAGCAGAAAAACTCCAATATAAAGGAAAAAAGAAAAAGAAAGAGGACAAGCCTCATAGTACAATACTGTATAGTAAAGGACAATGGACAAGAGACTACACCGACGGTAATGAACTCACAAAACCGCCGATTAACACAGGCTCTGAGATAGATTGCCGCTCAGTGTGATGGTCTCCTCACTAGGATCGTAGTCCCGTCAACATAGGCTCCTCCCCCACGCGTTCCGTCACTAGGCACGTGACTTAGTCATGGGTCTCTGAATGACTATGGGAGACGGCTGAGCTTATAACAGAGCCGTTGCGTGTCATTCAAACAGGAAGTGAAACCACAAAATTGTTATGGGAGTGTGTTGAATAGACACAGGAATTCACCATTTGCAACTTATTAATTAATTCTTATTATCAATACATTAATTTTTTTAACGTATATATTTTTGTATAAAGTACATTTATTAATGCAGCACACTTTTTTATTTCTTTATACCCCCTCAGGATGCATGAATGTATAGAGTATGTATGCACGTCTCTATATTATATCTTTTTCATGTAGTATGTACTAATCATATGAAGGGGGCGATGTGGTTGCTTTTTTTTAAACTTACTAAGAAGGCAGGTCCTCCTTTTTTAATGGTTTTAGATAATTTTTATAATTTTAAAATCTTATTTTAAATATTCTGTTTATATCAACAAGATAGTTTAATTCCATCTGTGTTGATAGATTATATATATTTTTTCCTGTATTAAAACACTATTGTATTGCACAATGTTGCTAAATGTAGCGAGTGCTATAATCTGCTTTTTTGCACAGTGCTCGAGGTTGTTGCCTGCAATGATGTAGATGTCAACCCCCTCTTCTTTCTGTGGTTTCACTTCCTGTTTGAATGACACGCAACGGCTCTGTTATAAGCTCAGCCGTCTCCCATAGTCATTCAGAGACCCATGACTAAGTCACGTGCCTAGTGACGGAACGCGTGGGGGAGGAGCCTATGTTGACGGGACTACGATCCTAGTGAGGAGACCATCACACTGAGCGGCAATCTATCTCAGAGCCTGTGTTAATCTGCGGTTTTGTGAGTTCATTACCGTCGGTGTAGTCTCTTGTCCATTGTCCTTTACTATACAGTATTGTACTATGAGGCTTGTCCTCTTTCTTTTTCTTTTTTCCTTTATATTGGAGTTTTTCTGCTTGGATCTTTTAATGGGAAAGGTCGTTGTCTGTCTAATGAGAAGCATTTGAGGAGGAAACGCCAGCTGATTACCATAGGGCTGCATATGGGTTTTAACCCATAAGGAACTCATTTCAACATCTCATTGGACTTAGTAGTAATTTTCATAAGTGTTGCTATTTATACTCACTGTGTATGATTTATATTACTAACATTCACACTGTACTCACTCAGCACTAGTTAATACTAGCGCTATCACTTATTCATTTCATATTAATTTGGTTTTGTTCACCTAATAGATACGCAGCTCCTATTATTTGATATTTTTTGCTGTTTTTTCCACTTTTTGTTTTATATATGGTAGCGCAGTAGTACCATTCCTCTTTTGTATCAGGAGATACGCCGTCGTATCTCTATCTGAATCTCCCCCACTGTCTCTGCTCAGACACGCCCATAAGCCTTTAGCCATTATTCATTGGCTGTTGTATAAATTTATTTTTCCTGCTTTGACATTCACATCCTGTGTTGTTACATCCTTATTTGGTCATATCCTGTGAGGTCACATCCTGTGTAAGAGGCGATTGCCTGGTGGAGCCAGGACTTCCTGTTTGTAATTTCCTTTGACTTTTACAAATAAAAGAGCCGGGCAGACTGGTCTCAAGGGAGTCATGCTGAGATGAGAACGTGAGCTGTGGTGATGTCTGTTTACTTGGGGATATACGGGGGATAGAATAATTGGTAAGTTGCATTATATCATTAGACGGAATGCGTGCTTATTAGTAGGAGAAATGGTGTGCGCTCAGCGTACAGCCAAATTTCCTTGACAATGACCAGCCAGCTCTCTCCTCCTCCTCTCCAGACTGACATCAGCAGGGAAATCTCAGCCCCGCCCCCTGCATCTCTCAGAGGAGGAAAGGAGAAAGCTGGCCAGTCATGTGATCGCAATCTCGGCAGTGAAATTAGGTATTTGCAGCATTTATTCACACACAGAGGGGGGCACTACAGTAGGAGGCAGTGCTGATAATGTATACAGATTAGTGGGGCTTAACAACCACTTTAAGGTCCCACAGTACTGAATATTATATCCATGGAACGTGAAGTACAAAGAAATGGGATGTCTCAGATCTTGGACCTGCCGGGTATGAGGTGCGTTGGGCACCATAAAGACAATGATATTGTTAGCTGGATTCCATCAGATGGAGCCCCAGCAAGGTCACCGGTATAAATGACACATCCAGAATGACTGTCGGCTCTTATGTGATCAGCTGATTGGCTATTTCCTGGAACAATCCCGACACAGACAGTACAACAGGCCAATCAGAATCTGATGATGAACAGACAGGGCACACTTACCTTTCTTTATAAATCTGAAGTAGAGGAAACCCGATACACCCAGAAATAACACGCCCAGAATGGTGAAGAGCACGGCGGTGATAATGGCTCCGGAGTTATCTTCTCTCTCTGTAATAATGAAGAACAAAACATGATGAAAGTAGAAACATTTCCAAACCCAAAAACCTCATTTATTAATGTCTGACTGTATCTGAACTGAGAGGAATCACCACACACCTCCCCACCTGACACCACCTGAAGTGACTTACCTGCAGGGGCGTCCCTAGGGGGGGGCCAGAGGGGGCCCTGACCCCCCCAACATCATGCTGTGCCCCACCATGTGCCCCCCCAAAAAAAAAATTTTTTTTTTTTTTTTTTTTTTTTTGCAATTTTTGTATTTTGCTCCCTGAGAGGGAGAGCGTCCCCAGTCAGCTCTGCGGGGGATTCCTCCCCCTCCCTGTGCTCGCCGACACTGCATAATGCGAGCGCTCACACAACCAGATATTTTAGCCTGGGCCGTGTTTAAGTATGTGCACTGCAGACTGCAGTACACTGTAATCACTGAACTACATTATCTCCATCCCTTCTCTCCCCCCATCTGTCTCCCTCCCCCTCTCCTGTTCTTTCAAAACATTCACAATTTACTTTCACTTTCAGTTAGGAAGATAATATACAGTGCAAATTTTTTTCCTGCATCCACAGATTGCAGGAAAGAAACTTGCATGATTCCCCCATCAACAGACAGTGGTGACAGGGGAATATCCCTCCTGCCCAGCAATTATATTCTCCCGACAAACAGTGATTATCACCAGTGACTATACAGCAACCACTAGTGATAATTATAAGAGAATCTGCTCATTAATGGTTCAAATCTCAGCCAGTTTCTGCTGAACCAGCTGAGATTTAAACTGTCTATGGCTGGTCTTAGCTCTTAGGCAGCCCATACATTGATTAGCACTGTGGAGTGTCGGCTTCCTGGCATGTTGGATTTCAAACACACCCAAGCCCATCTCTATTGGTTGTAGACAGTTGAGCTCCCTGCAGGTTGCTTAGCAGCAGTGGACCCTTCTCTGACAAGCTGATCGGGATGCAATCCAGGTGATGCTCCCAGTCAAATCCTAGTCATAAATATCAGAGATTTTATTGATCAAAGCCCACACTTTACAGGCATAGAGCCCACATGGCTGCGGAACATACGTTTGATTATATATATATATATATATATATATACAGGGCTCAAAATTTCAAGTCCTGAGCCACTAGCCAGGCCTCAAGAGTTACTCGCCACCAGTTGCCCCACCTAATTCATACACTGCCCTGCGCCTAATTGCACCCGTAAACACGCCCTCGTAGATTATCTCATGGAATGACAATGTTTTATGCAGAATCAAGTTACAAAATTAAATATTACCAACAACAACTTTAACAAAATGGGACAGGGCACTGGGGGCAGACCAGAGGGACAGGGCACTGGGGGCAGACCAGAGGGACAGGGCACTGGGGGCAGACCAGAGGGACAGGGCACTAGAACTGGGTCTCTTCCCCATTCTCTTGCTGTCTCCTCTGCAACTCCCATCCATCCTCTCTCTCTCTCCCATTCATCTCATCATCAGGAGCCTGTGTGTGCGGCTCCACGCTTGCATGTCCCCACTTCCCCCTTTTATTCAGGCTGGCAGTGAGGAGAGGAGCTTCAGCACAGCGGGAGGGAGTACAATCCAGCGCTGAGATCCACACAACTGCACAGCCATTGACACCATAGCACAGCACACACTGACAGCGCACAGCACACATTGACAGCGCACAGCACACACTGACAGCGCACAGCACACACTGACAGCGCACAGCGCACACTGACAGCGCACAGCACACACTGACAGCGCACAGCACACACTGACAGCGCACAGCACACACTGACAGCGCACAGCGCACACTGACACTGCACAACACACATTGAGACCAGTCTGTTCACAGTGCTCAGGCTAAACTGTTGGACACTTACATAGAGCACAAGGAGAAGAAAACTGCACAAACTAGAAGGCTGCCGCTCTCATGTCAGGGCAACTTTCAGTGAGCGCTGCACCGGAGTGGTAATTTTTGCAATCCTCCACCTCACTCATTACTTTCTGCTCTCCAGCTACATTGGTCGGGGCCCGGGGGAGGGGGGAGGCTCAGAGAGGTCATACTGTTAGGTCCCATGGCTTAATGAGAATTGTAAGGAGAGCACCTGTGTACTGCTCTGCCTGTGCGCGGCTCACCAGACTACTTTTCCCGAGCATGCACCTTTCCTCTTCGGCCACCAATCTCATCGGGACTCTAAGTGTAGACACAGATTGGAGGGAGATTGGTCATGCAGCCCTGTCATCACTCGCCCCCAGCTTAAATGCACTCGCCAAATGCTGGTAGGCGAGTGGAAATTTTGAGTGCTGATATATATATATATATAGATGCTAATAAATACTGTGTTTATTAGATCTGACTGGGAGCATCACCTGGATCACATGCCGATCAGCATGTCAACAGAGAAGGTTATACAGCATTACTGCTGCTAGGTGACCAGCTGGGAGCTCGGCTCTCTATAACCAATAGTGCCAGCCTTCCCCTGCATGCATCCATAATGTCACCAGCACTAGGTCCTAATAGACTGCCGCCGCTGCCAAGGAGACAGACGCAGGGACAGGACAGCTGGGGATCCCCACTGTGGCAGAACACCAGGGCCCGGTGGCAAGACAACCTTTGCAACCCTAATAGTTCTCCCACTGCTTTGGACCCTTATATTTTATTGGTGTGCTGGTGACATATATCTCTTGTTTTCTGCCACCCTGGGGGGCCCCAGTATAGTAGGAAGGGAGCTCACTGCAGAACATGTGAAAGGGCCCATAGTGGGATCGTAGTAAAGGGCCCCAGGATATATATATATATATATATATATATATATATATATATATATATATATATATATATATATAATTGCATTTTATAGTTGGCCCCCCTACTTTTGTCCCTGTCCCCCCATGTGCCCCCCCTAAATAGGAAAGCTGGAGACGCCACTGCTTACCTGCCTGTGCAAGTGAGAGAGTGCTATAAGAGGACAGACGCGGGAGACGTAGACCTACGGCCGGCTGCTACTACGGAAGAGAAGCTGGCCAATACTTGATATCGGGGTTAGTAAATGTTCTACCTATGAGAGAAGGTCATGTGTGATAGGCTGGAAGGTGTGTACAGACTGAAGAGACGAGGGCCTACAACTAGCTGTCACCAGGGAGTGGGAAGATTGTAGACAGGTGCACTTAGCTGGTCTGCCACTAGGTGGCTCTGTTCCAGAATAGTGTCTGCCTACAGAATACAGTGTAATCAGTTGCTAGGTCCTTTTTAGGTAAAGGGATTGTATGGGTTAGTTGTTGTTGTTTTTTTAATAACAAACATGTTATACTTACCTCCACTGTGCAGTTCGTTTTGCACAGAGTGGCCCGATCGTCCTCTTCTGAGGTCCCATGGCGACTGTCTCAGCTCCTCCCCACAAGAGCTAACCCCCCCCCCTTTGGGAAGCTCTCTCCCAAGGGGGTTAGCTTGTGGGTGCGCTCCCGTGATACAGTCGGCGGGCCATAGCCGCCGATTGTATCACTCAGCCCCACCCCCGGCACGTCACGTCATTGATTTGGTTGACAGTAGTGGGAGCCAATGGCTGAGCTCAGGGCCATCTTTAAGGCAGGGCAAAAGGGCAAGCTGCCCTGGACCCTGTCATTGTTGTGGGGCCCAAAGCAGCTGCCTCATACTTGCCAACTATCCCAGTTTAAATTCCCTTGTCCTTTGAAATTTTAGTCATGTGCTGTGTCCTGATACCTCAGTGTGAAGTGCTGCTACTAATGCTGCCCAGCTCTGCCCTATTGTTGTGTACAGATGACTCACCTGCAGACCCTGTGTTTACATGTAAATAACCGCCATTCATATGTAAATAGCAGCGGCCGGCGGCATTGATATGTAAATAAAGGCGGCATTCATATGTATATCAGGCCCCTCTGCAGTGAAGAGATGATGTGCTGTAACCTCTAGCAAACAATCAGCGAGCAGTATTACTTACAGTAATCTCTAGCAACCAATCAGTGAGCAGTATTACTGTACAGTAACCTCTAGCAAACAATCAGCGAGCAGTATTACTTACAGTAATCTCTAGCAACCAATCAGTGAGCAGTATTACTGTACAGTAACCTCTAGCAACCAATCAATAAGAAATCATGTGCTGTAACCTCTAGCAACCAGTCAGTAAGTGATAATGATATTCTGTAACCTCTAGCAACCAATCGCAATCACTGTCTGATCTGATACAGGAAACTGATTTTAAGTCTAGATACTATTTATTGTATGTCTCAGAGCAGGTGGAGAGCAAAATTGCATGAGGGGGGGGGGGGGGGGGGGGGTCCAATGAACCATTAAAGACGGCCCTGGCTGCGCTGCTATCAATCATCCAATGAAGAGCCGCCTCAAGCTGGGGGAAAGCATCGCAGGATCGCGTCCACGGAGGTTCGGGGCTCAGGTAAGTAAAACGGGGGGGCCGGAGAGTGCAAGGTGTTTTTTCACCTTAATGCATGGGATGAACTCATACAACCCCTTTAATGCCCTCCTGTGCCTGTAGTGATGTCATGGGTGAGTCAGTACCCTAATACAGAGGAACCTCGGATTACGAGCATAACTTGTTCCAGGAGCATGCTTGTAATTCAAAGCACTCGCATATCAAAGCTAATATCCCCATAGAAGTTAATGGAAACTCAGATAATACATTCCACAGGGACTTCTATGGTATGCAGTACCGCATGTGACCAGAGGTGGGGGGGGCGCCGGAGACACTCGGAAACTGCTCGGAGAGGCTCAGAAACACTCGAGAACATAGTGTTTCAGAGTGCATCCGAGCGGTTCCGAATGTCACCGGCGCCCCCACCTCTGGCCACATGCGGTACTGCTTACCGCAGAGGCTGGAATCCTGCTCATTTGGCGAGACAACACTCGCAAACCGAGTCAGGATTAAAAAAATTATAATAGCTTGTATTGCGAAATGCTCGTTAACCGCGTTACTCACAATCCGGGGTATTACTGTATAAGGAAGGTTGGGAGGAGCCTGCATGCAGCAGAGGCATGGGAGGTAAACACCCCACACCAATATAGATGTAGGCAGTAAGTGGAGGTCCTGGACAGGGCTGGAGGCCAAGGAAAGGTAGACCTGCACCCAGATGAGTCAGACCCTTATGGAGGTGGGGGCTATGGAAGGATGCAAAAGGCCTTTTAGGCCAGGCCAAGAGTTCTCTGGAGTGCGGCCATCCCCCTGGAGAGTCCTGGGAGAGATGTAACTATTGAGGAGGTGACTGCAGAGATCCCAATCCAGTACTAATCACCCTGGGTGGAGGGAGAGACTGTCAGGATGTCTTAAAGTGCTGCATAATGATTCTACTTGTGAATACTATGGACCGTCCGCCAGATATGATTGATAATCAAGTGACCCTGGAGAGTGACTGTCATGCCATTTTCCAAGTACCCCCAGCAAAGTGCACAACCCTAGTCATGGGTGGACATTCCTACCTTGGGGATATAAAAGGTCAAGGTCCGGAAATGTCATGTGGAGGCCTCTGGCATGGAGTGGGCACAATATGGTGGAGGGTTCGGTCTCTGTAAGAGGGTTACTGTTCTAGGGGACAGGGACTTGTGCATTTGGCGCCAACACCTAGCTAATTGCAAAGCCCTTCCTGCAAGTGGGCAATAGCTGACATGAGGGGTCAGTAAGTACCCTGCCCATAAAGAGAGGTGACGTGTGAGAGGCTGGAGGACCAGATTACAGAGAACACTCCTCGCCTACACAACATATAGATTCAAAGTGATCATCTCCTGGAAAGGATGTTGATTGATGATCAGGACATTGGGGGGAGGGGGGGGGGGGGGGGTTGGGGGTGTATGCAGACAAATTGCCCCCACTTGGTAATAAGGCCCCAGGATTGTTGGATGCCCCAATCATCACCCGTGTATGGAGGAGCTGGCACATCATATCACACTTCGTTGTGCCCCCAGTGTGAGTGAATTGTCTCCCGGAGGGATTCTGGTGGCATCTCTTGGTGTTTAGAGTCCGGGCTCTTCACCCACCAAACACCTCACCTTCTATATGACAGGAGAGTAGTGACCATCAATTCTATGTTATGTAAAATAATGAGAGATATTACTGACCTGTCACTTTGAGGGTGAGATTCCTGGACAGTTCAGTCCGCACCAAAGATTGGTGGCTGATAATACAGGAATAGATGTTCCCGTTGTCCTCCATCTTGGGGTTCAGGGTCAGTAGATTTGTTACATTGTACGTCCCGTCTGAATTGTTGAGCACATTCTTCACACAGGTCCACATCTCCAGGAACTCACAGTCAGAAGAACCCTTACGATATTGAGCCCAGCGTATGGAAATATCTTTTGGATAGAAATTGTAAACTTCACACGTCATCGTCTTCTCCGCCCCCACCTCTACGGTTGGACTTTCTGGTGTCACATGAGCCAATGGAGGAGCTGTACAGAGAATAATCATTATTAATCTAATGTGCAGAAAACACAGAGATCACATCCACAGACTTTGCAGAATATACCAAGAAGATCCCTTTGTAATGGTGGATCAGAGGGAAGGGACACAGGAGACCCCTCCAGTCAGTAGATGTGCTCACTGGGCTCCTTCTAGGCCAGTGGTTCTTTTTGTTTCAAACATTTTATTAAAGTTAAAATGGGAATACAATTAATTTACGTATATATATATACACAGGGTTTTACAATAAATATTGAACATAAAATAACAGAAATATGGAGGTAGACAATATATTATCATCATATATTCAAGCATCAGAATATCAAATAGAATGAGATATAAAGCACAAACAGAAAAATCATACATTACTACGTTAGTGTCTTGAAGATATAAAGCTCAGACAAATCCGAAAATACAGGATAATTCAATCCGAGCTTCCTGATGTGAATGAAGCGATAAAACAAAAAATGATAATAGAGACTCCCATATAGAGTAGTCTCAAAAATATGGGTGGAACATATCACATAGCAAAAGTGTTCAGAGAATCAAAATAAAGGTATGTAAAGATTTCAAAGGGAAAACGTAAAAATGCGTAGGCAAGCGCTCAAATTGAGCGGTAAATGGAATATGTTGGTTTCTAATCCCTGTAGGTGATCTATGTCAATGAAAAATAGAAACATTTTAAGTAGTCGTAACAATTGCAAATACAATGAACAATTACGTGCCTAATAAGTCTATAAACCGCGACAAATTCCTAAAGTGAATCCAACAGGACCAGGTGGATCTATATTTCATCGGATTATCATTGGCTTGGTGAATCAAGTCTTCCATCTCAGAAATCCGCTGTACACGGTTAATCCAGTCAGCCAGTGTAGGAGGGTTAGTTTTCTTCCAAAAAAGAGGAATGCATTGTTTTGCAGCATTTATGAGATGGAGTATCAAGGATTTTCTATAAATGGATTGAGGCAACAAAGTATGATGTAAAAGATACTGTGCAGGGGAAAAGTCTAATGTGTAAATTGTAATTTGGGCAATTGCCACATGAACCTTCTCCCAGAAAGGCTTAACAATGTCACAGTTCCACCAAATATGGAGTAATGATCCCAGAGAGTTGTTGCATCTCCAACACATTGGGGAAGGCCAGTGGTTCTTAACCTCCTAGTGCTGTGACCCCTTGATAAAATTTCCCAAGTTGTGGGGACCCCCAACAGTAAAATTATTTTCGTAGCGTGGGTTGTCAGCACCCAAAGCATGAGTCCCTTCCACTCGTACCGTATTAAAACCCCATATGGTACATTTTAGGATGTATCTCTCTTTCCCTTTTATCTCTCTATTCTAATTTCTTTTTTTCCCCATCCCTCTCTCTTTCTTGCTCTTTCTCTTATTTTCTCTCTCCCTTTTTCTTTCTTTTTCCCCTTTTTTCCTCTCCTTCCATGTATTCTCTGTTTCCTTCTCTTACTCCCTGGCGGGGTGTTGGGATCAGTGGCAATGTTGGGGGGGGGGGTTCTGATCGGCCAACTTAGGTGCTCTTGATGAAGATCATCTGCTGATCTGAGAACTGTAGTGGGGACTTTGAAAGGCAACTCTAATCAGAGGTAGTGTTACTCTCTGTGGGCCGGATTCAGCCCACAGAGAGTAACACTACCTCTGATTAGAGTTGCCTTTCAAAGTCCCCACTACAGTTCTCAGATCAGCAGATGATCTTCATCAAGAGCACCTAAGTTGGAGATACACTGTGGTAACTTGTATCTGAATCCGGGCCAGTGTCTCCAACTTTGTGGTGTCTCGTAGCAGTGACACCTATGCTGAAATCTTCTCCAGCCCCTCCCTCTTCACATTCCTCACCAGTCAGCTGACCTCTAGTCTCTGCCCCCCAGCCATGCCGTGAACTGAATGGGCAGCTGCGAAGAGGCTGAGTGGGTGGCCGTGGGCTCCAGGGACAGCCCTGCTGGGCAGCTGCGAAAATGCCCCAGTTGAAGAGCACTCTAGCTCGAAACATGTCGGGTACATGAGCCTATACGCCATCTGTCCTCCACGCTGCAATTATTCTTTTCTATTGGTGATCACATGTACTGGTCTTTACAAGGGCCTTTACTTTTTATTAGATTTTTTTATTGTTCTACTTTGTTTTTATTAATGCTATATGCCTAATAAAGGCCTATTTTATTGGGATTAATTGCACTATGTGGAGCTGTTTATTTTCATTTCCATGCTTCCATGATCAATCTATACCCATTTGCCCATACTCATGAGGATTCCTCTGACAACCCACTTCGTGTTGGATATACCAAGCCTTTGAAGGTGACTTCTTGCTGTTCCATCAACTGCTGAAACATCATCATCATTTCTGGGAGTTCGTGTATGCCCGACTGACACCCCGTCGCTGACGAGGGTGTCCACAGCTTCCGGTAAGGGTATCCATCTTGTCTTATTTTCCTGTTTGATGTCCTTATTGATCTCGAGATTGATACCCGGGTATAGTCATCGTCCTCCATCTACATCGCTCAGTGGAGCACATTATGGAGTTTGTTCCCGTTTTTTTATTCTAAAAGGATTTTCTACATCTACTACAGTTCCACTTGTTTCTATGTGGGTGGAGTTTATCACCTTGGACTCACTATATTGGATTCAAATATTTATATGGATTTTGGTTTATTTTTTATACCCATATTCACTTTTGGGGCCTCTTTTTGACATTTTTTCATTTATTTCTGTATTTCTATGGAGGCTTGCACCCTGAATTTCTGGTTGTGTAGTTGATTTCCAGTGAATGGTAGCTCCCTAGTGGCACTCATTGGTATTTCACATCCGTAGACACACAGATATCCATATATTTTGATTGTATTAGTTCTCACTTGAGTGTGAGCATTCGTGTCACATTGTTATATATATATGTTTTCACATCATATATTGCTTAGCGCTGCATTTTTTTCTTTTTAGGGCAGCTGCGAAAAGGCTGGGAGAGCCAGCAGGAACAGCCCAGGATTTAGTGGCCCCTGGAAAATCATCATTTGACCCCCAGGTTGAGAACCATCGCTCTAGTCCCTCACATCCACCACTAGAGGGAGGACTTCTCTGGGGGAGATTCTTCATAAAGGCTGATTGACCAAAGGAGGAGAGAATGTTCACCCGGGAAAGGTCACTTCAACTATGAAAATGATTTAGTTAATCTGCACATGATTGGAGAATTCAAAGTGAACACAGCGACAATTTATAGAGTGAAGATTCTCAACTCACTTAGTAAATCAACCCCAGAGCCATAAAACACAGTATGGGGGAAGGGAGGGGAAATGTCACCATCACTCACCTGACACCTGAAGAGTAGCTTTACCCTCCGCTTTATTCGGAGTGTTTATCACTGTACAGGAGTATTCCCCCTCATCAGAGAACTGGACCCGGGGGAGGTGAAGATCGGCATTTCCATTCAGGATCTTCATCAGGTTCATGGAGGATCCCAGTCTGTGTGCCTTCCCAATTCCATTATTGTATTCATACACGTCATGGGGAGTGCCGTCCTCTGATTTCCTGCTCCATAGTATTGAAAGGGCACTCCCAGTATTTAGATCACGTATCTGACAGGGAATGGTGACATCCTCCCCCCTCAGTGCTGACACATCCGGAGTCCTCATTGTGACCTCCAGAGCCCCTATAAAAAGAAAATAAAGTTATTTTTACTGAGAAAGAAAATATCATTGTGATATGACCTGTATCAGATCGGAGACTCTTGTGTTCTTCTCATCATTCATGTAATGTGCCTGTGATACATTTGCCTATATGTCTCAGTTTACTGCTCCCTGCTAGCCATATGGGTAGAGGTAGAAAGGAATTTCATGTGTGATTCATTCCTCTGACCGGTTATTGACGTGCTAATGTCCCCTCACTATTCTAAACGTTAATTGATCTATTGTGTTGTGTGAAGAAGATCTGTGTTTACCCTTAAAAGATGTGTATTGTATCATCAGGCTAAATGATTAGAGAAGTAGTATGTTAATTATTCTGATTGCTTCAGTGTATTAATTAACTCCACTGATGTCTTTATCTAAAGAAATGTGTCTGCATGGTCGGCTCCGACTTGTCTCCTATAATCTGTATGGGAAACCCCACTGTGTGAGGGGGGCGTTCCTAACAGGCTGTAACCACATATAAGCTGAGTTTTTGTGTCATTAAAGTGTCTTGTTCTAGCAGTAAGCTTGGCATGTGTGGCTTTCTGGGCGATTCCAGGGATATCCCTCCTCGTGGAATATTGGGGTGATTTTCGTTATGGGAAGAAGGGAACGTTGACGGGGATATCATACCGATACCGTCACAATTGGTTGGTAGCAGTGGGATTTTTCCCTTCTATTCCCCTTCACACCCGGATTCCAAGCAGACACTGGAAGAACTACTGGAAGTTCGTGGAAGGATTGCTAGCAACAAAACCAAGCGGGTCATCATAGCAGAATCAATGGAGATAGACCAGGAGGACGGGATTGCAGCAACGCCAGCAGTACAAGAGATGGAGACACCAGTGATTCAGGAGGAGGAATCGCCAGCCAACAAGCTAATGAGAGAGAAGCTAGCGTGGTTCGGCCCGAACCCAACGGCAGATGTGGTGCTGAGAGTGATGGACCTGTTAGCGAAGGAGGCTAAAGAAATAAGGGACGCAGAACTACAGTTAAAACTGGCAGCAGTCCAACAAGCAGCCGCACCTTCTCCGAACAGTGAGTACAGCACAGCAGACGCAAGGAAGATTCCGTTTAGCGCTTTTAAAGCTTTTGATGAAAAGGACTGTGAGATTGATAACTACCTGGCGGATTTTGAGCGACAATGTAACCTGCACCGAATAGCTAGAAGAGAGTGGGTTGCAATATTGTCAGGCAAACTGTCAGGCAAAGCTTCTGATGCTTTCCGGACCGTGCCAGATCAGGATATCCATAGCTACGCCCGGGTTAAAGAAGTGCTCCTGGCTCGTTATGCGGTAACCCCAGAGTCCCACCGACAGAAGTTCAGGGACTCACGCAAAACCACGAAAGACTCTTACGCAGAATGGGCATGCCAGTTGTCCCTGTCGGCCTCTAACTGGGTTAACAGCAGCCAGGCCACCACCGCAGAGGACATTTTGCAACTAATGCTCCTGGAGCAATTTTACAATCACATCCAGACGGACGTCAAGGATTGGGTGAGAGATCGCAGGCCCATGACTCTACCAGAGGCCGCGAAGTTGGCGGATGAATATGCGGATACTCGCAAGACAAACCAGGTCACACCACGGGTACAACCCCCACAACCAACGGCGCCCTCACACCCACCAGCCGCTAGATACCAACCGCCTAACAGACCGATGACATATAGCCCTCGCTACCCACGCCAGGAGGACAACGAACAACGCTGCTTCCGGTGCAAACAGTTGGGTCACTTCAAGCAGAATTGCCCCATGAATGACAACACCAGGCCAAATTGGTCTCAACCTGGGTACCACCCACCAGCAGCAGCCCATTGTGTAGACTCGGCTTGGGATCCCCAGGAGCTGGGTCAGGAAGAACCATTGGGCACCCCTTACGAAGCCCTCATGGTACAATCTGTTATTACGGACAACAGGGAACACCATTGTCAGCTGGTCATGGGCGACCGCCATGAGCCGGAGGGGCCTTGGAGGGAGCTGGGCAGAAAGAGGCACCGCCAGCTACCCTCCAAGAAGAAGAGGTCCTGGAAGTCATATAACCAGCGGACCTGGGAGGAGAAGAAGCGACTGGAGGAGATGGAATCGCAGCGGGCGCCCCAGATGCGGGCCGAGATGTTCGCCAAGGGCCCACCGGTGGCCCCTTACACCACCACCCAGTTCCTGATGATGAAGGACCACGTGGAAAGCCTGCAGGACATGAGCAAGCAGGATCTGATCCGTGAGTACATAGAGCTGGAGGAGTGCATAAGCCGCATGGAGGAGGAGAACAACCACCTGAGGTCACAGCGGGCTGACCCCCCCAGGCTCCATGAACTGGAGATGGAGCTGGAGAAGCTCAAAGAGGAGAACCGGCGGCTGCGGAGGGAGCAGGGGGTGGCTGACCTTATGGGGCTCTGAGTCCCCTCTCCCCCCCCCCCCCCGGACTCTGAGCACCAGTGCTACAACAAATATAACTTTTCCTTTTTATGAATCTCCTGTGATTGTCACTTCAGAGCCATAACCTGCCCCCTCCCATAGCGGGACACCTAGACGGCGGCGCACAGACCCATTCGCTGTCTTCACACTGACTTCTGGTGACTCTGCAGATCGCACAAAGACTTGGGGACTGACTGGCGTGTGATCTGACGACCCGGTGACATACCTGAGTCTGAAGCAGTTGTCAAGGGAGGTCAGTCATGCCAAACGGAGTTAACCTCGGACTAAAAGCTCTGAACCCGTCAACCCTACTGGACCAGGGAAGGTCCAACCGGGTTTGCCGGAGCAGGGAGCAAAAGGGGGGCCATTGTGATACATTTGCCTATATGTCTCAGTTTACTGCTCCCTGCTAGCCATATGGGTAGAGGTAGAAAGGAATTTCATGTGTGATTCATTCCTCTGACAGGTTATTGACGTGCTAATGTCCCCTCACTATTCTAAAGGTTAATTGATCTATTGTGTTGTGTGAAGAAGATCTGTGTTTACCCTTAAAAGATGTGTATTGTATCATCAGGCTAAATGATTAGAGAAGTAGTATGTTAATTATTCTGATTGCTTCAGTGTATTAATTAACTCCACTGATGTCTTTATCTAAAGAAACGTGTCTGCATGGTCAGCTCCGACTTGTCTCCTATAATCTGTATGGGAAACCCCACTGTGTGAGGGGGCGTTCCTAACAGGCTGTAACCACATATAAGCTGAGTTTTTGTGTCATTAAAGTGTCTTGTTCTAGCAGTAAGCTTGGCATGTGTGGCTTTCTGGGCGATTCCAGGGATATCCCTCCTCGTGGAATATTGGGGTGATTTTCGTTATGGGAAGAAGGGAACGTTGACGGGGATATCATACCAATACCGTCACAGTGCCAACTCTACAATTGTTCTAAAAAGTGTGATCTTACGATTGTTGTATGTTGCGCCCAAGCTTATCGCACAACTATGGATCACACCCCCCAGGGTGCCCACTAAGAGGCAATGGGTGCAACAAGTTAACAAGCTACTAATAAGAGAGAAATTAACATATCAACACAGAAATGTCCCACGTAAATTTTACTCATAATGGCAGGCCTGGCTAGATGTACCGGGATTGGCACCACACCAGCTGATTAAAAACCGGCTCCTACACGGGTAGAGGACACACGTAATTATACAATTCCTGGAGGTATGGAGAACCCCGGTGGGTCGGGACGCTTATTTGTACCGGTGTATTACACCCTCAGGCCTCTGAGGGTCTTTAATTAAAAAAATGTAAATAAAAAACTTTCACTGGTTGTTTCCTTTCCTTCTTTTTTTTCCTTGTTATTATATGTAGCAATACCCCCATAGGAGCTGCTGGTTTGAATTTGGCCCTGCCGTTGTGATGGATTAGGGTAAAATTCCTATTTTTAAATTAGGCTAATTCTTTTTTATTATTAGAATCACTGAAATGTTTCTCTTTCCTATATTCCTTATACTTTTTATATGTTTTTATACGCATTATGCATATGTATGTATGGGTATGTGTTGCAATGCAGATATTATGTTTTAAAGAAAGTTATGACCCCAGCATTGAAAATATGAAGAAACAGATATTAAGTTGTAAAAGTTACCATTTGAAATGGAGATACAAAGGACTATTATTAAGAGAAGCTCCGTGTCCCCCCTCCCTCCTAAATTCCTCATTCCAAAGAACAAATATGGACTCAGTTGTAACAGGAAAACCGCCCCTCCCCCTCCTCATCACTCAGGATCTCTGTTAAAAGCTTGTGTGACTCTTGGAAGGAAATTTGCAAAACTGAAGGAACTTTTTTATGCCTGTATCTGAACAGTGCACAAAAGACTTACACGTGGATGATGTGGGCAGCATGCCCAAACATGGACTTCCATTTCCTTGCCCCTTGCTCCTAGACAGCCCCTACCATTGTCTGAAACCAAGATGGCTCCTGGACTTAAGGAATATGTGCCATGTGCTACAGACGTCACAGGGGGGGGGGGGGAACTGGGAGTAAAATGTGTAAGTTAACCAATCTAAATGCATATGTTTTGTGATGTCATTTTGACAATAAAAATAACTGGGCAGGCCCAGTCACATCCTGTTGCTGGTGAATGCTGAAAGAGGTGAGATGTGAATCTTTTTGTCTGATCCACATATTTCACCTTATTAATTTGAATCAAACGGCAGAATGGGTAATCCTGAGATTGTATCAGGGCCTCATCCTCATCCCCGTTACCTTACCACGTTCGTCTTGGGGGTCCTCCTTGAAGAGTTGTTCACAAAGGTCCGCACCAACACTTAGTCTCTTTTCTTCCAAGGTTTTATTGAACAAACTCAGTCAGGGATGGAGGGGTGAGGGAAGATTCAGGTACCTTGCTTTGCGGACCACCCCTGGACCAGCAGGCCCCAGAAACTCCTGGGCCTACTCTCAGTAGCGGAGCCTCGGCCAGCAGGCCCAGAGGCCGGAAAAACTGCTAGCACATCCCTGAGGCCAGGAGGGCCATCAGATCAGGATCGGAAAACCCCACCAGAACAGTGTCTGTTCCTTAAGTACCCTCTCCCAGAATGCACAGCGACGGGGACCACACCCACTGAGCTTCTTCTAGGAAAGAATACTCAATGCACCGAACCCGCTGTGTTTCCAACCTTGACCTGTGGTGACAGCGACACCTACAGTCAAGTGGAAAATGTGCAACGCAGCTGAACTGGAACAGAAACCAATAATTTGGCATAATCATTCCGAGCCGAACTACAACTCAGATCACTAAAATGTACAAATAGCGCCTACCCAACAGGAGCAGGGCACTACAAGACGTTTTATTATACAGCACAGTACTAGACAAAGTATCTACAAGGTTCTGTATACACTGTAATAACTGAAAGCAAATGATGGGATGTCAAACGTTTTACTCCTTTTTTCTTCTTGTTTTCCTTGTATACTGAATGTCATATGCCATGTACTGTGAAAGCTAAAATCAAACCTTTTTCTGATTAAAAAAGTCTGCACCTCCTTAGTTCTTCATTCTGTGTATTGCCCCCTTTAGCATCACTGACAGCTGTCAGTCTTCTGTAATACTTGTCTATGAGGCCCCAAATTCTTGCAGGTGGTAGAGCTGCTCCTTTATCTTGGCACAATGCCTCCAGGTCATGCCAAGTCTTTGGTCGTTTTGCAGAAAACGCACATCAGATCACCCAGAGCGGCTTAATGATATGGAGGTCAGGAGATGGCCACACCAGAACCTTCAGCTTTTTCTGCTGGAACCACTGGAGGGTCAGCTTGGCCATGTGCATTGGATCATTGTCCTACTGGAGGGTCAGCTTGGCCTTGTGCTTCGGGTCATTGTCCTACTGGAGGGTCAGATTGGCCTTGGGCTTCGGGTCATTGTCCTACTGGAGGGTCAGATTGGCCTTGGGCTTCGGGTCATTGTCCTACTGGAGGGTCAGATTGGCCTTGGGCTTCGGGTCATTGTCCTACTGGAGGGTCAGATTGGCCTTGTGCTTAGGGTCATTGTCCTACTGGAGGGTCAGCTTGGCCTTGTGCTTAGGGTCATTGTCCTACTGGAGGGTCAGATTGACCTTGGGCTTCGGGTCATTGTCCTTCTGGAGGGTCAGATTGGCCTTGGGCTTCGGGTCATTGTCCTTCTGGAGGGTCAGCTTGGCCTTGTGCTTCGGGTCATTGTCCTACTGGAGGGTCAGCTTGGCCTTGTGCTTCAGGTCATTGTCCTACTGGAGGGTCAGATTGGCCTTGGGCTTCGGGTCATTGTCCTACTGGAGGGTCAGCTTGGCCTTGTGCTTCGGGTCATTGTCCTTCTGGAGGGTCAGCTTGGCCTTGGGCTTCGGGTCATTGTCCTTCTGGAGGGTCAGCTTGGCCTTGTGCTTCGGGTCATTGTCCTACTGGAGGGTCAGCTTGGCCTTGTGCTTCGGGTCATTGTCCTACTGGAGGGTCAGCTTGGCCTTGTGCTTAGGGTCATTGTCCTACTGGAGGGTCAGCTTGGCCTTGTGCTTCGGGTCATTGTCCTACTGGAGGGTCAGCTTTGCGTTGTGCTTTGGGTCATTGTCCTACTGGAGGGTCAGATTGGCCTTGGGCTTCGGGTCATTGTCCTACTGGAGGGTCAGCTTTGCGTTGTGCTTTGGGTCATTGCTGTACTGGAAAGTCCAAGACCATCCCATGCACAGCCTTCCTGCAGAAGAATGCAAATTGTTTGCCAGTATTTTCTGATAACACGCTGCAATCATCTCGCTATTTATTTTCACAAGATTCCCCCCCCCCCCTTGGCCTTTAGAGCTCACACACCTCAAAACATCAGTGAGCCACTACCATGCTTCACAGTGGGGATGGTATTTTTCCTTTCCAAACATAGCGCTTATGGTTGTGATCATAAAGCTATTTTGGTCTCGTCACTCCAGATTACAGTATGCCAGAAGCTCAGAGGTGCGTCAAGATGTTTTCGGCCATATTGTAACCCGGGCTTTATTGTGTCATTGGCTCAGTAAAGGCTTCTTTCTGACAACAACCATGCAGCTCAAGTTTCTTCAAGTCCCGTTGTATTGTGCTCCTTGAAACACCCACGCCGTCTTTTTCTAGAGCGCCCTCTATTTCTCCTGAGGTTACCTGGGGGTTTTTCTTTGTATCCCGAATGATTCTTCTAGCAGTTGTGGCTGCAATCTTTCTTGGACTACCGGACCTTGGCTTGGGATCAAGAGATCCCTGAATTTTCCACTTCTTAATAAGTGATTGAACAGAACTAACTGGCATAATAAAGACTTTGGATATCTTTTTATATCCTTTTCCATCTCTATAAAGTTCCATTACCTTGTTATGCAGGTCTTTTGACAGTTCTTTTCTGCTCCGCATGGCTCAGTATCTAGCCTGCTCAGTGCATCCATGGGAGAGACAACTTTTTATAAACAGACACTAATTGCAATTTAAAAGCCACCATTTGTGGGAAATCCCCCTTTAATGGGCATTATAACCCGTGGCCCAGATTCAAGTAGAATCGCGCAATATTTGCGTGGGCAAAGAGCAAATTTTTTTCTCTGCGCCCACGCAAATATTGCGCTTTGCCCGCGATTCACGGAGCAGTTGCTCCGTAAATTGCGCGGGCAATATGCTAAGCAGCCGGGCGCAAGGCTGCCTAATGTAAATGATCCCGCCGGGGGCGGGAATCATTTAAATTAGGCGCGCTCCCGCGCCGAGCGAACAACGCATGCTCCGTCGGGAAACTTTCCCGACGTGCATTGCGGCAAATGACGTCGCAAGGACGTCATTTGCTTGTAAGTGAACGTGAATGGCGTCCAGCGCCATTCACGGTTAACTTACGTAAACGACGTGAAATTTAAACGTCGCAAGCGGGAGGCGCAGCTATACTTTAGCATTGGCTGCGCCTGCTATTAGCAGGAGCAACCTTATGCTAAAGGCGCCGTACGGAAACTCCGTACCTTGCGTGCGCAGGGCCCGCTCAACTTTTGTGAATCGGTGGTAGTATGCAATTTGCATACTACACGCCGATCACAAAGGCCGCGCCCCCTAGCGGACAACGCAAGAATGCAGCCTGGGATGTGAAGGCATAAGGAGGCTTATGTCTATCACATCCTAGGCTGCAGTCGGTGTAACGAGGTTCCTGAATCAGGAGCACTCGTTACACCGGAGCAAGTAAGCACTTGCGCCGCGCAACTATGGTTGCGCGGGCGCAAGTGCTTCTTGAATCTGGGCCCGTGTGTGCCCCCTTGTGTGTCTGTACCAAGGCCAAACATTCCGGGGGGGGGGGGGGGTTGGGACTCTTCATTGGGGACATTTGGGGGATTTCTGATATTACTGGGATTTAGAATGGAGCCAAATAACTCTGTGATAATAAATGGCTTCATATCATCTCTATCTAAAAATAAAAAACATTTTCTTGGCAGGATTTTCACTATCAATTCCACCATTTCTCCCAGGGGGGGGGGGGGAGGCAAACCTTTCAGCACAACTGTACCTCTCCCCAATTCCAGTGTCACTGGGCCTCTGAAAAAGAACGGTCTGTATTATTAATACTAAAACATACTAAGGGCCCTTTCACACGGGCGGACGAACGGACCGTTTATTACAAGTCCGTTTACGGACTTGTAATGGTTCCCTATGGGATTGCATCCGCTAACGTCCGTAACGATCCGCGTCCGCAAAGTTCCGCTTTTTCAGACGGAAGAAAACCCTATTTTTTTTTTTGGAGACAAGCTTGGCCAGTTCATCACCTTTCCCCTCAGCTTCTTTAGCAAGGCAGTGGTGGTCTTGGAGGTGTGTTTGGGGTGGTTATCATGTTGGAATACTACCCTGCAGTCCGTTCTCTGAAGGGAGAGGATCATGCTCTGCTTCAGTAGGTCACAGTACATGTTGGCATTCATGGTCCCCTCAATGATCTGTAGCCCCCCAGTGCCGGCAGCACTCACGCAGCCCCCAGACCATGACCCTCCCCCACCATGCCTGACTGTAGACAAGACACACTTGTCTTTGTCCTCCTCACCTGGCCCCTCCCCCACACACACGCCTGACACCATCTGACACCAAATACCTTTATCTTGTCTCATCAGACCACAGGACGTGGTTCCAATAATCCATGTCCTTAATCTGCTTGTCTTCAGCAAACTGTTTGCGGCTCTTTCTTGTGCCTCATCTTTAGAAGAGGCTTCCTTCTGGAGACCAATTTGATGCAGTGTGCGGCGTATGGTCTGAGCACTGACAGGCTGACCCCTCCCCCAGCAATGCTGGCAGCACTCATACGTCTATTTCCCAAAGACAACCTCTGGATATGACGCTGATCACGTGACCTCAACTTCTATTGGAGGACCATGGCGAGGCGGGGGAGGGGAACCCGTCCTGTTATAAGCTGGATGGTCCCGCCCCCCGGGCTGCAGATCAGTTTCAGGGTCTCGGCGATCTTCTTCTATCCTCGGCCATCTTTATGTAGAGACACAATTCTTTATATCAGATCCTCAGAGAGATCTTTGCCATGAGGGGCCATGTTGTCCTTCCAGTGACCAGTATGAGAGAGTGAGAGCGATAACACCAAATTTATCACACCTGAGACCTTGTAACACTAACGAGTCACATGACACCGGGGAGGAGGGAAAATGGCTGATTGGGCCCAATTTGGAGATTTTCACTTAGGGGTGTCCTGACTTTTGTTGCCAGCAGTTTAGACATGAATGGCTGTGTGTTGAGTTATTTGTTATACAAGCTGTACACCCCCCTCCCCCCCGTGTACACCCCTCCCCCTGTACACTCCTCCCCCCCTGTACACTCCTCCCCCCTGTACACTCCCCCCCCTGTACACTCCCCCCCCTGTACACTCCCCCCCCCTTGTACACTCCTCCCCCTCCCTGTGTACACTCACTACACAACATTGTAGATACAAAGTGTCATTTCTTCAGTGTTGTCACATGAAAAGATACAAGAAAGTGTGACCGAGGGGTGTACTTACCTTTGTCACATACTGTATATATATAGGGAGTATATCTGGGTCCTGTATATAGATATATTTTGATTGGATAGAACTGGATGGACTTGTGTCTTTTTTTTAGCCAGACTAACTATGTAACTATTACAGTACGATATATTATGGGGGGAGGGGGGTCACTGCTGGGAATGATGACATCATAGAGATGGTCGGGTTTTTTGTCCCGGAGACTTTTTTTAAAAAATAATTCCCGTCTCTTCCTGTTTACAGATTACACCCCCCGTCCTGTCACCGTCTCCACTGATATCACCCACACACAGTGTAGCGCAGTACAAGGGGACTTACCTGTGACAGTGAGGAGGGGGAGGAGTATGTAGAGGATATTTGGGGGTCTCATCGTCTCAAGAATTCGGGTTCCACCCTACAGAACATGGCCGAGGTTCCTCATCAGGAGAGAAAAATTACTTTCAGTTTAAACTTCCTGGAGAGAAGAATAACCCCCACCATCCGGAGAGAGGAGAGCGAGCACGCCACCTGGAGGACCCAGAGAGGTACTGCACACCGATCATATATATATATATACTGCACACCGATCATATATATATACTGCACACCGATCATATATATATATACTGCACACCGATCATATATATATATACTGCACACCGATCATATATATATATACTGCACACCGATCATATCTATATATATACTACACACCGATCATATATATATATATATACTGCACACCGATCATATATATATATATACTGCACACCGATCATATATATATATACTACACACCGATCATATATATATATACTGCACACCGATCATATATATATATACTGCAC
Organism: Rana temporaria; assembly: GCF_905171775.1. Taxonomy (NCBI): domain Eukaryota; kingdom Metazoa; phylum Chordata; class Amphibia; order Anura; family Ranidae; genus Rana; species Rana temporaria. The sequence continues at coordinate 185,225 of NW_024404490.1, read as the reverse complement.
ACCGATCATATATATATATATATATACTGTATACTGACACCGATCATATATATATATATACTGCACACCGATCATATATATATATTCTGCACACCGATCATATATATATATATACTGCACACCGATCATATATATATATATATACTGCACACCGATCATATATATATATATACTGCACACCGATCATATATATATACTGCACACCGATCATATATATATATACTGCACACCGATCATATATATATATATATACTGCACACCGATCATATATATATATATATACTGTATACCGATCATATATACTGCACACTGATCATATATATATATACTGCACACCGATCATATATATATATACTGCACACCGATCATATATATATATACTGCACACCGATCATATATATATATATATACACTGCACACCGATCATATATATATATATACACTGCACACTGATCATATATATATATATACTGCACACCGATCATATATATATATATATACTGCACACTGATCATATATATATATACTGCACACCGATCATATATATATACTGCACACCCATCATATATATATATATATATACTGCACACCCATCATATATATATATATATATACTGCACACCCATCATATATATATATATATATACTGCACACCGATCATATATATATATATATACTGCACACCGATCATATATATATATACTGCACACCGATCATATATATATATACTGCACACCGATCATATATATATATACTGCACACCGATCATATATATATATACACTGCACACCGATCATATGTATATATATACTGCACACCGATCATATATATATATATATACTGCACACCGATCATATATACAGTGAGGAAAATAAGTATTTGAACCCCCTGCTATTTTGCAAGTTCTCCCACTTGGAAATCATGGAGGGTGTGAAATTGTCATGGTAGGTGCATGTCCACTGTGAGAGACATAATCAGAAATCACAATGTATGATAACTATTTATTTGTATGATACAGCTGCAAATAAGTATTTGAACCCCTGAGAAAATCAATGTTAATATTTGGTACAGTCGCCTTTGTTTGCAATTAGAGGTCAAACGTTTCTTGTAGTTTCTCACCAGCTTTGCGCACACTGGAGGAGGGATTTTGGCCCACTCCTCCACACAGATCTTCTCTAGATCAGTCATGTTTCTGGGCTGTCGCTGAGAAACACGGAGTTTGAGCTCCCTCCAAAGATTCTCTATTGGGTTTAGGTCTGGAGACCTTGATATGCTTCTTACAAGCCACTCCTTGGTTATCCTGGCTGTGTGCTTCGGGTCATTGTCATGTTGGAAGACCCAGCCTCGACCCATCTTCAAAGCTCTAACTGAGGGAAGGAATCTCGCAATACATGGCCCCGGTCATCCTCTCCTTAATACAGTGCAGTCGCCCTGTCCCATGTGCAGAAAAACACCCCCAAAGCATGATGCTACCACCCCCATGCTTCACAGTAGGGATGGTGTTCTTGGGATGGTACTCATCATTCTTCTTCCTCCAAACACGGTTAGTGGAATTATGACCAAAAAGTTCTATTTTGGTCTCATCTGACCACATGACTTTCTCCCATGTCTCCTCTGGATCATCCAAATGGTCATTGGCAAACTTAAGACGGGCCTTGACATGTGCTGGTTTAAGCAGGGGAACCTTCCGTGCCATGCATGATTTCAAACCATGACGTCTTAGTGTATTACCAACAGTAACCTTGGAAACGGTGGTCCCAGCTCTTTTCAGGTCATTGACCAGCTCCTCCCGTGTAGTCCTGGGCTGATTTCTCACCTTTCTTAGGATCATTGAGACCCCACGAGGTGAGATTTTGCATGGAGCCCCAGTCCGAGGGAGATTGACAGTCATGTTTAGCTTCTTCCATTTTCTAATGATTGCTCCAACAGTGGACCCTTTTTTCACCAAGCTGCTTGGCAATTTCCCCGTAGCCCTTTCCAGCCTTGTGGAGGTGTACAATTTTGTCTCTAGTGTCTTTGGACAGCTCTTTGGTCTTGGCCATGTTAGTAGTTCGATTCTTACTGATTGTATGGGGTGGACAGGTGTCTTTATGCAGCTAATGACCTCAAACAGGTGCATCTAATTTAGGATAATAAATGGAGTGGAGGTGGACATTTTAAAGGCAGACTAACAGGTCTTTGAGGGTCAGAATTCTAGCTGATAGACAGGTGTTCAAATACTTATTTGCAGCTGTATCATACAAATAAATAGTTATCATACATTGTGATTTCTGATTATGTCTCTCACAGTGGACATGCACCTACGATGACAATTTCACCCCCTCCATGATTTCCAAGTGGGAGAACTTGCAAAATAGCAGGGGGTTCAAATACTTATTTTCCTCACTGTATATATACTGCACACCGATCATATATATATATACACTGCACACCGATCATATATATATATATATACTGCACACCGATCATATATATATATACACTGCACACCGATCATATATATATATATATATATATATACTGCACACCGATCATATATATATACTGCACACCGATCATATATATATATATACTGCACACCGATCATATATATATATATACTGCACACCGATCATATATATATATACTGCACACCGATCATATATATATACTGCACACCGATCATATATATATATATATACTGCACACCGATCATATATATATATACTGCACACCGATCATATATATATATATATACTGCACACCGATCATATATATATATACACTGCACACCGATCATATATATATATATACTGCACACCGATCATATATATATATATACTGCACACCGATCATATATATATATACACTGCACACCGATCATATATATATATATACTGCACACCGATCATATATATATATATATATACTGCACACCGATCATATATATATATACTGCACACCGATCATATATACTGCACACCGATCATATATATATATACTGCACACCGATCATATATATATATACTGCACACCGATCATATATATATATATATACTGCACACCGATCATATATATATATACTGCACACCGATCATATATATATACACTGCACACCGATCATATATATATATACACTGCACACCGATCATATATATATATACACTGCACACCGATCATATATATATATATACTGCACACCGATCATATATATATATATACTGCACACCGATCATATATATATATACACTGCACACCGATCATATATATATATATACTGCACACCGATCATATATATATATATATATACTGCACACCGATCATATATATATATACTGCACACCGATCATATATACTGCACACCGATCATATATATATATACTGCACACCGATCATATATATATATACTGCACACCGATCATATATATATATATATACTGCACACCGATCATATATATATATACTGCACACCGATCATATATATATACACTGCACACCGATCATATATATATACACTGCACACCGATCATATATATATATACTGCACACCGATCATATATATATATATATACTGCACACCGATCATATATATATATATACTGCACACCGATCATATATATATATATATACTGCACACCGATCATATATATATATATATACTGCACACCGATCATATATATATATACTGCACACCGATCATATATATATATACTGCACACCGATCATATATATATATATACTGCACACCGATCATATATATATATATACTGCACACCAATCATATATACTGCACACCGATCATATATATATATATACTGCACACCAATCATATATATATATACTGACACCGATCATATATATATATACTGCACACCAATCATATATATATATACTGACACCGATCATATATATATATATATATACTGCACACCGATCATATATATATATACTGCACACCGATCATATATATATATACTGACACCGATCATATATATATATATATATACTGCACACCAATCATATATATATATACTGACACCGATCATATATATATATATACTGCACACCGATCATATATATATATATACTGCACACCGATCATATATATATATAAATATATACTGCACACCGATCATATATACTGCACACCGATCATATATATATACTGCACACCGATCATATATATATATATACACTGCACACCGATCATATATATATATATACTGACACCGATCATATATATATATATATATATATACTGCACACCGATCATATATATATATACTGCACACCGATCATATATACTGCACACCGATCATATATATATACTGTATACCGATCATATATATATATACTGCACACCGATCATATATACTGCACACCGATCATATATATATACTGCACACCGATCATATATACTGCACACCGATCATATATTTATACTGCACACCGATCATATATATATATATACTGCACACCGATCATATATACTGCACACCGATCATATATATATATATATACTGCACACTGATCATATATACTGCACACTCATCATATATACTGCACACCGATCATATATACTGCACACCGATCATATATATATATATATATATATATATATATATATACTGTATACTGACACTGATCATATATATATATATATACTGTATACTGACACTGATCATATATATATATATATATATATATATACTGTATACTGACACTGATCATATATATATATATATACTGTATACTGACACCGATCATATATATATATATATATATATATACTGTATACTGCACACCGATCATATATATATATATACTGCACACCGATCATATATATATATATATACTGTATACTGCACACCGATCATATATATATACTGCACACCGATCATATATATATATATACTGTATACTGCTGAGAATTGTCCCTCAGCAGATAATGCCCGCCCCACACTGGCGCAGTACAAAGCACAACGGACCTCTGAAATACCCGAAGATGAACACAGATGTGACTCCTCCGTACACGGCGCATGAGGAGGACTCTGCGTACTGACACTATATACAATATATATATCAGTTTCCATGTTTAAAGCTGAACTTCAGGCATAAAAAATTAAACATATAATTCAATAGCCACAAAAAAATATAAATCTCCTTTTTGTGCATTCAGTGCAATCTCACATATTACCTTGTAAAAGTAGCAGTGACATCATCAGTGTGCTGTACAGAGAGCAGAGCTATGGGAAGGGCCCAGCAGGCTCCACCTACTACAGAAAACTACAGGAGGAGGCGGAGACCAGACCAGTTTCCCTGCACAAGGAGAGAGAGCAGAGCTGTGGGAGGGGCCATGCAAGCTCCACCCCAACGCAAAACTACAGGAGGGGGCGGAGATCAGATCAGTCCCCTTGGACAAGGAGAGAGAAGAGCTGTGGGAGGGACCCAGCAAACTCCACCCTCTACAGAAAATTACAGGAGGGGGCGGAGACAAGACCAGTCTCCCTGCACAAGGACAGAGAGCAGAGCTGTGGGAGGGGCCATGCAAGCTCCACCCAGTACAGAACACTACAAGAGGGGGCGGAGACCAGACCAGTCCCCTTGGACAAGGAGAGAGAGGAGAGCTGTGGGAGGGGCCAAACAAGCTCTGATAAGGATTAAACCCCTGACTCAACTTCAGGGCAAAACCCATTCTACCGTTGACCCAAATAGTGAAAGTATGCAGAGAACTGAGAGAGAGCTCTGTTTCTTTCGGTGTTCCAGCGTCAGAGAGACCGAACCCACTTATTTCCATAGCTTTATAGACAAAATGACATCATTCACATGAACACACTGATAGGTCAGTTCATATAAGGGTGGTTTCTTCTTGCAAGTCCATTTTTGGGCACAAACAGTCCTCGTGTCAAACAGACATGAAAGTTCCTTGTGGAATGTCCAGAAACACAGGGTCCCATCCTCAAGCTTACAGGGGTTTAGCCATATTTAGGAGGAGGGGCTTTGGAATGAAGAGGGAGGAGGGATGACAGCTGTCTGGTGTTAATACCCTGTGTAACGGATCATGGACTATGCTGCCGGGACAGTTATAATCTTCATGAGGACTACAAGGAACTGCATGGCTTGTCACAATTGGATGTACCACATTGTATTCTGAGCTCAAAGGGTTAATTGGACAAGTCTCTTTCATTGATGAATGCTAATGTTCCCTTCGCATAGCTAATGAACTCTCTCTCTTTGTAGGTAACAGCCCCCCTGTGAGGTGTATGCTGAGGGGGATTATGTGTGAGTGATAATTGTTTTAAAGGTTAATTGAATTCTATTGTCTGATCAAGTTAAGGAGCCAAAACGGCTAGCGGCTGATTGGCTCAAGGGAATGTCATTATTTCAAAGTGTGTGTATTGAAGTCCCCCCTGGGGGGGGGGGGGAGTGTCATTTGTTTCTGTACAGTTTGTAACCAGATATAAGGAGGAAAAATGTGGCATTAAAAGTCAGTCCTGCTTGACTCTGCAAACGTAGCCCGTCTCGTTTCTTGGAAGGGCATTCGATGGGATATTGTTACGGAACCATGAACCAGACGTACAACAAGAGATAAGTGAAAATAAGAAGGCTTTATTGAAAATCAAGCTGTAAAGCAAAAGTCCAAACGCATGGTGAAACCGAAGCAGAGTCTTGCGAAGCCAGATGTCAGGAACCAGAAGGGTAGTCAGACGAAGCCAGGATCAGGAACCAGCAGGGAAGTCAGACAAAGCCAGGATCAGGAACCAGCAGGGAAGTCAGACAAAGCCAGGATCAGGAACCAGCAGGGAAGTCAGACAAAGCCAGGATCAGGAACCAGCAGGGAAGTCAGACGAAGCCAGCATCAGGAAGCAGCAGCAGTCTTAGAAGCATGTGAACACAGGAGGACCAAGCAAGGAACTGAAGCCACAGAACTCCTATATATATGAGCCAGGCATCCAGCTCCTCCCAGTGGGAAGGAGGAGCCGCAGGGTGGGAGGCTACAAGAGTCCCAGAAACCAAGATGGCCGCCAGCACATGTCAAACGAAGGAGACAGGAGAGAGGTAAGACCATGACAGTACCTCCCCCTCAAGGGCCCCTCCTCCGCGGTGCAAAAAACGGTTTCTGAGGAAAATGTGCGTGGAAGGCTCGGAGCAAGGCAGGAGCATGGACATCTGCGGAGGGAACCCAGGAACGCTCCTCTGGACCATAACCACGCCAGTGGACCAAAAACTGCACCCGACCGCGGACCAGGCGTGAGTCCAGGATATTGCTCACCTCATACTCCTCATGATTGCCCACTTGGACCGGAAGAGGCAGAGGAACCGAGGAAGTGAAGCGATTGCACACCAGTGGCTTCAACAGGGAGACATGAAACACGTTGGAGATCCGCATGCCAGGAGGAAGCGGCGGACCCTCTGGTGTTCTACGCTGAGACAGAAGGGCGCCTACTCCCGTCTCAGATGCGTCCACCTCGAGGACAAAGGGCAACCCAGGATTGGGATGAGACAGAATCGGGGCCGACACAAAGGCGGATTTTAGGGCCTCAAAAGCCCGGATGGCCTCGAGCGGCCAGACCTGGGAATTACTGCCCTTCCTGGTCAGATCCGTGAGAGGCTTGGCCAGCGTGGAGAAGTCCCTGATGAACTTCCGATAATAATTGGCGAAGCCCAAAAAGCGCTGCAGGGAACGAAGACCACTGGGCTGGGGCCACTGTAAGACAGCCGAAACCTTCTCAGGGTCCATGGAGAACCCCTCAGCGGAAATGATGTAACCTAAGAAGGTTACCTGGGACCGGTGAAATTCGCATTTCTTAAGCTTACCGAACAGCTTGTTCTCTCGTAACCGTTGCAACACTCGCTTGACATCCAGAATGTGGGCCTCCATGGATTCAGAATATACCAAGATGTCATCCAAATAGACCACCACACACTGCTGCAACAGGTCACGGAAAACATCGTTGATGAACTCCTGAAAGACTGCGGGCGCATTGCACAACCCAAAGGGCATAACCAAGGATTCATAATGACCGGTCCTGGTGTTAAACGCCGTCTTCCACTCATCGCCCGCCTTGATCCTTACCAGGTTATATGCCGCCCTCAAGTCGAGTTTGGTAAAGACCGTGGCCCCCTTAAGGCGATCGAACAGCTCGGAAATCAAGGGTATCGGGTAAGCGTTCTTGATCGTGATGCGATTAAGGCCCCTGTAATCGATGCAAGGCCTCAACTCACCGCCCTTCTTTTTCACAAAGAAAAATCCAGCCCCTGCCGGGGACGAGGATTTGCGAATGTGACCACGGGACAGCGCCTCCCTCACGTACTCCTCCATGGCCTCATTCTCCGCAACCGACAGTGGATAGACCCTGCCGCGAGGAGGAACGGCACCAGGTTGTAAATCTATGGCACAATCGTATGGGCGGTGCGGAGGTAGGGCAACTGCGCGCACCTTATCGAATACATCCCGGTACTCCTCGTATTCAGGAGGCAACAGAGAGTCCGAGGAAGTACACAGCAACTTGACAGGCCCATGGATGCAACTAGCCCCACACTGTGGTGACCATGAGAGGATCTCGGCCGATCTCCAGTCAAAAGTCGGATTATGCTTCTGGAGCCAGGGGTACCCCAAGACCACCGAGTAGTGTGGAGACGAAATAACCTGGAAGCAGACCGACTCACTGTGAACGGCACCAATGGCTATCCCCACTGGAAGGGTCTCATGAGTCACGTGTGACGGCTGGAGGGGTCTGCCGTCTATCGCCTCTAGAGCCAGCGGGGAACCTCGAGCCTGCAGAGGAATGGCATTGGCGGCAGCGAACTCACTATCAATGAAAAAACCACCAGCACCAGAGTCCACCAACGCCTGGGTCGTCACCGAGCCCCCGACCCAGGAGAGGACAACAGTGATCAGTGGTTTATCAACACGGGAAACCGGGGACGAGGAGACTCCACCCAAGATCTGCCCCCGACAGGATCTCAGGTGCGAGCGTTTCCCGGACGGTTCGGACATGCCAACCGAAAATGCCCACCGAGACCACAGTACATGCATCGGCCCTCGCGTCTCCGGAGTACCCTCTCCCCCTCGGACAGGCGAGCAAACCCCAGCTGCATGGGTTCACCCCCAGACAAGTCAACCCCAGGAGGCGTGGGAGGAGAGGGAGGCACGGGTGGGACAGCAAACGTAGACGCCAAACTGTTAGGAGGCCTCCGCAGGCTCTCCTTAAAGGAAGGTCTCTCCCTGAGTCTGGTGTCAATCAAAATCAGGAAAGAAATAAGAGCCTCGAGCTCCACTGGTAGGTCCTTAGCTGCAACCTCATCCTTCAAGACATCCGAGAGACCATGAGAGAAAGCAGCGACCAGAGCCTCATTATTCCAGCCCACCTCTGCTGCCAGGGTACGAAACTCAATGGCGTATTCGGCTACGGATCGTGAACCCTGTCTGACGGACATAAGGAGCTTCGCAGCAGAGGCGGCGCGAGCCGGCACATCGAATACCTTCCGAAGAGAAGCAACAAAACCGGAAAACTTGGCAACCACCGGATTGTTGTTCTCCCATAAAGGGCTGGCCCAGGCCAAGGCCTTGTCCGAGAGCAGCGAGATCAAGAAGCCCACCTTTGATCTCTCAGTGGGAAAGGCATGTGGCAGCAACTCGAAATAAATGCCCACTTGGTTAAGGAAACCTCGGCACTGAGTTGGCTCTCCCCCAAATCGCAGTGGAAGGGGGGCAGAACCGGTCATACCCCGAAACACCGCAGGCGCAACAACAGGTGTCGGGGTAGACTCTGGCGCAACAACCGGAGCGGCAGTAGGAGCGGGACCAGGAGCGACAACCGACCCATCGGCAACGGGAGCGAAATGAGCTGTGCGTTCAAGCAGGGTTTGCAACACCACAGCGAACTGACCCAACAGGGACTCCAGCTGATCAAGTCTGGCAACCAGCGTGGGTAGCGAGGATGGCCCTGTACCGTCAAAATTCATGGCTTGGTCCTAATGTTACGGAACCATGAACCAGACGTACAACAAGAGATAAGTGAAAATAAGAAGGCTTTATTGAAAATCAAGCTGTAAAGCAAAAGTCCAAACGCATGGTGAAACCGAAGCAGAGTCTTGCGAAGCCAGATGTCAGGAACCAGAAGGGTAGTCAGACGAAGCCAGGATCAGGAACCAGCAGGGAAGTCAGACAAAGCCAGGATCAGGAACCAGCAGGGAAGTCAGACAAAGCCAGGATCAGGAACCAGCAGGGAAGTCAGACAAAGCCAGGATCAGGAACCAGCAGGGAAGTCAGACGAAGCCAGGATCAGGAAGCAGCAGCAGTCTTAGAAGCATGTGAACACAGGAGGACCAAGCAAGGAACTGAAGCCACAGAACTCCTATATATATGAGCCAGGCATCCAGCTCCTCCCAGTGGGAAGGAGGAGCCGCAGGGTGGGAGGCTACAAGAGTCCCAGAAACCAAGATGGCCGCCAGCACATGTCAAACGAAGGAGACAGGAGAGAGGTAAGACCATGACAGATATACCGGCGGTACCTGCATATCGCAGCTTGCCAGGGAAAAGGACGTCTCCAACGGCTGAGACCCTCACACTACTTGGGTAGCCGTTGCATTGGTTGGCAGCGGTGGGATGGTCCTTTTATCCAAAGAGCAAGTGCTGAATGGAGTCGCAGTACGCCAGGCTGAAAAGATCCACACTAAAAGATCTATTGGAGAGTCGTGGTAGGAGCGCCAGCAACAGACCACGGAGGGAGCTGATAGCTGACCTGCTGGAGCTGGACGAAATGGATGGATCCATGGAAGGAACGGAGCCCCTTGCACCGGTCAGCAAAGAAGATGTAATTACTGGGATTGTACAGCGGAGATTATCCTTGTATCCAGAAACGTCCGTGGAACTAATCAACCAGCTGTTCCGGGAAGCAAGGGAAGAGATACAAACGAAGAGGGGACAAGAACTGGAACTGGTAAGAGCGAGACAGCCCATTACACCTGCAGTTCCTACCCCCCCACCTGCTGCTACAGGAAAGAAAATACCGTTCACTGCATTTAAAGCTTTTGTAGAAAGTGAGGAGGAAATCGATGGATATTTGGCGGACTTTGAGAGGCAGTGCTCACTACACCAGGTACCACCAGACCAATGGGTCACTATTTTGTCGGGGAAATTGTCGGGCAAAGCCAATGAAGCCTTTCGGGCTCTCGCTCCAGAGGATATTTTACAATACCAGCAAGTTAAAAAGGCGCTGCTAACCCGATACGCCGTAACGCCAGAAGCCTACCGCCGGCGCTTCCGGGAGTCCAAGAAGATGGCTGTGGACTCCCACATGGAATGGGCCAACCAGTTACAAAGGGTGGCATCCCTTTGGGTCCAAGGGTGCAAGGCCAACACCGGGGAGGAAGTATTGCAGCTGTTCCTAATGGAACATTTCTTTCAAGACCTGGCCGCAGACATACAAGACTGGGTACGAGATCGCCGTCCCGCTAACTTAAACGAGGCGGCTCGGCTAGCAGATGAGTACGCGGAGACAAGGAAAGTAAGCCAGGGTACTATGCGGCTGGCTCAGAAGGTAGAACCGCGTACTCCAACCGTCACCCCACGCCCAGAGTTTCGGGCTCCAGTCCCACCACGTCCTCAGGGGCCTAGCAACTACCCCCGGGATTCGCCTAGGGTGACGTGCCATCACTGCAGCGACACTGGACATATTGCTCGTTATTGCCCTTTGAGAGCTACAAATAACAATTGGAGACGCACAACACCCAACACAGAGATCACTCCATCACGTCCCTCTGCGGCCCACTGCCTGGAGACTGAGGGGGGCCCTGAGGAATGTCTGGGAATTTGGTATGAGGCAGACCCAATACAAGCGGCCTCTCCGGATAACCGTTAGCATCACCGTCAGGAGGTACGAGTGAATGGACAAGTAGCACAAGGCCTAAGAGATTCCGGGACTACTATCACTCTGATTCAAAAACATCTGGTAAAGCCAGAGAACGTGTCCACTCGCACAGTTGCCGTCCGGGTCGCAGGGGGTGCTGTATTTCGCGTACCCACCACCCGGGTGCACTTAGACTGGGGAGCCGGGTCAGGAAAGACCACAGTTGGTATCATGGACAACCTACCTGCCGAGGTGGTGCTGGGCAACGACATTGGCCCTCTGACTTCGGCTTATTTACCTACACCTGCTGCTGCTTGTGCCGTGACCACCCGCGTTGCTGGAATCAACCCACTTGCTGCTGAGAACCGGGTAAGACTACCTTCCCCGACATATACTGTAGATCCGACACAATATCACAGTCTAAAATGGGAATGTGACAAGTTGGCCAGTGAGAAATCAGAGATGCAACGACACTATGTCATGTATTATGAGATGTCCCGTGGCTTGAACATTGAAATGCACAAACAGGCGGAAATTGTCAAAAGATTAAATGGGATTTGCATCCAGGTGGTGCCGTATCTGTCCCAAGAGCATCAGCAACAGGTTTTGGGAGCCATTGAGAGAGCAAAGCAAGTGACTGTTCCAGAATTGAATTCTATTCTTCACCGTCACCATCAGCTACCGACCTGGTAAGCCAATGGGAAGGCCGACGGACTGTCCAGGCAAACTGAACTTTTACCCTAACAGCAGACCGGACATCCCCAAGTTGAACCCGAAAAGGATCAATCCGGGTCTGCCGGAGTGTTCCACAAAAGGGGGGCAGTGTAACGGATCATGGACTATGCTGCCGGGACAGTTATAATCTTCATGAGGACTACAAGGAACTGCATGACTTGTCACAATTGGATGTACCACATTGTATTCTGAGCTCAAAGGGTTAATTGGACAAGGGTCTCTTTCATTGATGAATGCTAATGTTCCCTTCGCATAGCTAATGAACTCTCTCTTGTGTAGGTAACACCCCCCCTGTGAGGTGTCTGCTGAGGGGGATTATGTGTGAGTGATAATTGTTTTAAAGGTTAATTGAATTCTATTGTCTGATCAAGTTAAGGAGCCAAAACGGCTAGCGGCTGATTGGCTCAAGGGAGTGTCATTGTTTCAAAGTGTGTGTACCTGCATATCGCATTTTGCCAGGGAAAAGGACGTCTCCAACGGCTGAGACCCTCACACTACTTGGGTAGCCGTTGCACCCTGTTTCCCCGAAAATAAGACCTATCGTTCTTTTTGGGGATGGCTGCAATATAAGGCCTACCCCGAAAATAAACCCTAGTTAAAGTCGTTGTAAAAACGTAATCCGTTTTGTAAAAAGATTATATAATGTGCAGTGTGTCTCCTTTTTGTAACTGTGTTTTGGAAAATACCTTATTTACAGTGCCGCTGGGCGCTCACGTGACCGGCCGGAGATCTTCTCCTCTCCAACGTCAGCGGTCCCTTCCTTTGCAGTGCTCAGAGTGGAGAAGAGCTACGGCGGGTCACTGTGCTGGCTATCATGCTTTAAAGGATCAGGATAGATTTTATTTTATGGGTTACAACCACTCTAAGATCGTCATGATGACATGACTGTATTTGAATAAATGTAGATTATTGTACATACCGTAAAGAAATAAGACATCCCCTGAAAATAAGCCCTAGTGTGATTTTTTTGTAGCCAAAATTAATATAAGACCCGGTCTTATTTTCAGGGAAACGCGGTAGTTCTTTGTCTTCACTCCAAAAGTTGAGATGTACGGAAACTTTATAAACTGTTTCTTCATTTAAGCATAATAACAGTATTGTAACATATTTTCACACATACATATGTATACTTATCATATATAGATAAAGAAATAAAAACAATATAAGAATATGAAAGAAATAGAAGAATATAAGGAAAGAAAAAACAACATTTCAGTGGTTCTAATCATAACACAAAATATTCATTTTAGTAACTTCCATCACAGCTCCACCCTCTACAGAAAATTACAGGAGGGGGCGGAGATCAGACCAGTCCCCTTGGACAAGGAGAGAGAGCAGAGCTGTGGGAGGGACCCAGCAGACTCCACCCTCTACAGAAAACTACAGGAGGGGGCGGAGATCAGGCCAGTCCCCTTGGACAAGGAGAGAGAGCAGAGCTGTGGGAGGGACCCAGCAGACTCCACCCTCTACAGAAAACTACAGGAGGGGGCGGAGATCAGACCAGTCCCCTTGGACAAGGAGAGAGAGCAGAGCTGTGGGAGGGACCCAGCAGACTCCACCCTCTACAGAAAACTACAGGAGGGGGCAGAGATGAGACCAGTCCCCTGGGACAAGGAGAGAGAGCAGAGCTGTGGGAGGGGCCCAGCAGACCCCACCCTCTACAGAAAACTACAGGAGGGGGCGGAGATCAGACCAGTCCCCTTGGACAAGGAGAGAGAGCAGAGCTGTGGGAGGGACCCAGCAGACCCCACCCTCTACAGAAAACTACAGGAGGGGGGCGGAGATCAGACCAGTCCCCTTGGACAAGGAGAGAGAGCAGAGCTGTGGGAGGGGCCCAGCAGGCTCCACCCCAACACAAAACGACAGGAGGGGGCGGAGATCAGACCAGTCCCCTGGGACAAGGAGAGAGAGCAGAGCTGTGGGAGGGACCCAGCAGACCCCACCCCAACACAAAACGACAGGAGGGGGCAGAGATCAGACCAGTCCCCTTGGACAAGGAGAGAGAGCGCAGAGCTGTGGGAGGGACCCAGCAGGCTCCACCCTCTACAGAAAACTACAGGAGGGGGCGGAGATCAGACCACTCCCCTTGGACAAGGAGAGAGAGCATAGCTGTGGGAGGGGCCATGCAGACCCCACCCTCTACAAAAAACTACAGGAGGGGGCGGAGATCAGACCAGTCCCCTTGGACAAGGAGAGAGAGCAGAGCTGTGGGAGGGGCTCAGCAGGCTCCACCCTCTACACAAAACGACAGGAGGGGGCAGAGATGAGACCAGTCCCCTTGGACAAGGAGAGAGAGCAGAGCTGTGGGAGGGGCCCAGCAGGCTCCACCCTCTACACAAAACGAGAGGAGGGGGCGGAGATCAGACCAGTCCCCTTGGACTAGGAGAGAGAGCAGAGCTGTGGGAGGGGCCAGCAGACCCCACCCTCTACAGAAAACTACAGGAGGGGGCGGAGACCAGCCCCCTTGCACAAGGAAGGAGAGCAGAGCTGTGGGAGGGGCCACACAAGCTCCACTCACTACAGGAGGGGGCGGAGACCAGACCAGCCCCCTTGTACAAGGAAGGAGAGCAGCAGTGGGCGGTCTTTATTACAGGAAGTCTCACACTGGATTTCTGCACAGATCTGGGAGAAGAAGTCACATGAAGGGTGTGAAGTACAATGTGTCACCCTTGAATTATTTGGTGTTTTATGCACGCTATTTCATATAGTTGGAAATATTTTTATAGTACACGCCCCCTCACCCCCGCCCCTTTTTATTTGATTATAACATAACAATGTATCGGTGAGCAGAGCTCCTCTCACACGTTGGCTGTGTCCCGTCAGAATTCTCCATACCGACCTGACAGGTTAGAAAACCAGACACGCCGCATATTTTACATTTCGTGACGGAGAATGTTACAGTCAGGGTGACGTTCCTTGTCAGTGTCCTTCTGTCCTGAGGACTTCCCTTCATTATTTGTCCCGGGGTCACAAACAGGAAATGAGGGAGAATCTCCCCGGCGGGGTCACAAACAGGAAGTGAGGGAGAATCTCCCCGACAGGGTCACAAACAGAAAGTGAGGGAGAATCTCCCCGGCGGGGTCACAGAGGAAGTGAGGGAGAATCTCCCCGGCGGGGTCACAAACAGAGGAAGTGAGGGAGAATCTCCCCGGCGGGGTCACAAACAGAAAGTAAGGGAGAATCTCCCCGGCGGGGTCACAAACAGAGGAAGTGAGGGAGAATCTCCCCGGCGGGGTCACACACAGAGGAAGTGAGGGAGAATCTCCCCGGCGGGGTCACAAACAGAGGAAGTGAGGGAGAATCTCCCCGGCGGGGTCACAAACAGAGGAAGTGAGGGAGAATCTCCCCGGCGGGGTCACAAACAGAAAGTAAGGGAGAATCTCCCCGGCGGGGTCACAAACAGAGGAAGTGAGGGGGAATCTCCCCGGCGGGGTCACAAACAGAGGAAGTGAGGGAGAATCTCCCCGGCGGGGTCACAAACAGAGGAAGTGAGGGAGAATCTCCCCGGCGGGGTCACAAACAGAGGAAGTGAGGGAGAATCTCCCCGGCGGGGTCACAAACAGGAAGTGAGGGAGAATCTCCCCGACAGGGTCACAAACAGAAAGTAAGGGAGAATCTCCCCGGCGGGGTCACAAACAGAGGAAGTGAGGGGGAATCTCCCCGGCGGGGTCACAAACAGAGGAAGTGAGGGAAAATCTCCCTGGCGGGGTCACAAACAGAGGAAGAATCTCCCCGGCGGGGTCACAAACAGAGCAAGTAAGGGAGGGAGAATCTCCCCGGCGGGGTCACAAACAGGAAGTGAGGGAGAATCTCCCCGACAGGGTCACAAACAGAGGAAGTGAGGGAGAATCTCCCCGGCGGGGTCACAAACAGAGGAAGTGAGGGAAAATCTCCCCGGCGGGGTCACAAACAGAGGAAGTGAGGGAGAATCTCCCCGGCGGGGTCACAAACAGGAAGTGAGGGAGAATCTCCCCGACAGGGTCACAAACAGAGGAAGTGAGGGAGAATCTCCCCGGCGGGGTCACAAACAGAGGAAGTGAGGGAAAATCTCCCCGGCGGGGTCACAAACAGAGGAAGTGAGGGAAAATCTCCCTGGCGGGGTCACAAACAGAGGAAGAATCTCCCCGGCGGGGTCACAGACAGAGGAAGTGAGGGAGAATCTCCCCGGCGGGGTCACAAACAGAGGAAGTGAGGGAGAATGTCCCCGGCGGGGTCACAAACAGAGGAAGTGAGGGAGAATCTCCCCGGCGGGGTCACAAACAGGAAGTGAGGGAGAATCTCCCCGACAGGGTCACAAACAGAGGAAGTGAGGGAGAATCTCCCCGGCGGGGTCACAAACAGAGGAAGTGAGGGAGAATCTCCCCGGCGGGGTCACAAACAGAGGAAGTGAGGGAGAATCTCCCCGGCGGGGTCACAAACAGAAAGTAAGGGAGAATCTCCCCGGCGGGGTCACAAACAGAGGAAGTGAGGGAAAATCTCCCTGGCGGGGTCACAAACAGAGGAAGAATCTCCCCGGCGGGGTCACAAACAGAGGAAGTGAGGGAGAATCTCCCCGGCGGGGTCACAAACAGAGGAAGTGAGGGAGAATCTCCCCGGCGGGGTCACAAACCTGGCAGAGGGTCCAGCTCTTCTCTATATGTAATGTAAGGCTTTTCTAAACTCGGGGGCATTTATCTGAGATGTAAAGGAATGTTATACCCCCCCCCCCCCCCCGGATCGCATTTCCTGTCTGTAGACATTCCCGCTTTATGGCGCGTTCAGCCGCAGTGAGAGATTCTGATGGCATTCCAGACGCACAGAATTCAGTTTTATGTAAATGCAGCTAAACTGACCGATCACACCTGAAGACAGGTAAAGTCTCAGGGAGAAAAACACAGGAAATGATGACATGCGTTCCTCTAACCATAGAAGCCAACTGCCAGTGTGAGTGAGGCGGCCTGTATACAGTATATGGAGTGCTATGGTATACGTGATCTATATACACATGTGAAAAATATAAACATATGCGCTAAAAACAACTCATTTATGTGATACCTTACTAAGATCAATCCAATTGTGATAATAATTCAAAACCCTGAATAGGGGATTAGTCGTGTTGCCACAGTGGGGTGAAGCACACAAAATATATATAGATGAGGAA
Organism: Rana temporaria; assembly: GCF_905171775.1. Lineage (NCBI taxonomy): Eukaryota > Metazoa > Chordata > Amphibia > Anura > Ranidae > Rana > Rana temporaria. Next base: position 167,516 of record NW_024404490.1, on the reverse strand, counting down.
AAAAATTCGTGTATAAAAATTAATAAATTAATACAAAGCCAATTAATTCAGAGCATCAAATAGTACTCAATCTCAGAATACCATCCCTATAGAGTGAATGGTAAAATATAGGGTTAGACAATGGTGATTAGCAGCAGCGTGAGAGTGTCACTGGATAACACAGCTCTGTGAAACAGGTATCTTATACTCAGCTTCAAATCACTTCAGTAGCTCCAACGACACAACCTTGGTCATTAGCGATGGAGCAAAAAACAGGCTTCAGCCCCCCTCCTCAATACACCACAGCAGGTGTGGGACATGTAAGAAAAGGGGAAAACACAATAGTGTAATGCAGCCAGACACGACAATACCGCTGCCAATGCTATGCGCCGATCCACTCACGCTCTCCCCGTCTTTGAAACAAGCCACTCAGTAACGAAAAGTGTAGAGGTCCTCACTCGGGAACTTCCGACAGATCTCGTACAGCAGACTCCTTCCCCACGCGTTGCGTCACTTGCCACGTGACTTACTCATAGGTAATGTCCGTAGAGCATTACCCATGAGTAAGTCACGTGGCAAGTGACGCCACGCGTGGGGGAGGAGTCTGCTGTACGATATCTGTCGGAAGTTCCCCACGACGACTAATCCCCTATTCAGGGTTTTGAATTATTATCACAATTGGATTGATCTTAGTAAGGTATCACATAAATTAGTTGTTTTTAGCGCATATGTTTATATTTTTCACATTTTGTTGTTTGGTTGGTAACCCTTTTCACATACTGCAGCTTTTTACATTTATTTATTAATTGTGTGGTGTATTTTGGATTTAGTAGCGCTGTAGTTTATCAGTTATTATATATACACAAACACACGTGACTGAGAACTTCTATATAAAAATCTTTATTTGTGTACAGTGTCGCACGACTGCGCAATTGTCAGTTAACTACTTGCCGACCTGCCGCCGTCGTTTTATGGCGGCAGGTCGGCTCCCCTGCGCGAGAGCCCGTAGCTCTACGTCGGCTCTCTCGCGCAGGCCACTAGGGGCGCACGTGCACCCCCCGCTCGTCCCCAGCGGGCGCAATCGTTTGTCACAGAGCAAGGACAGCTCCCGATCCTGTCAAGGGGGGAAATGCTGATCCTCTGTTCATACAATGTTGTTGCAATATTTTATGTCGCACTGTATTTGCGCAGAGGTCTTTCAAATGCAATTTTGGGGGAATAAATTAATAATAATAATAATAAAAAAAAAAAAAAAAAACACAGTAAACTTAGCCCAAATTTTTTTTGTATAATGTGAAAGATTTTACGCTGCGAGAATCGTCATTCTTATTTTGGCGCAGAATCGTGCAGCTTTAGTGTGATGAATGCAAATATAGAAATCCTCCAAACACAACATCACACATTGTACACGGGGGAGGGGGAGGGGCAGCGATGAGGAACTTACCAGCCAAATAACCGGAAGAGAAAGTACAAGAAACAGCCGCATGAGTGGGGGGGGGGGGGGGGGGGGGGAGGGGGGAGAGAGACGGGAGAAACCAAGACCGTTGTGGGGTTACAGCAATCACTGAAGACCTCCAATGAAGTTCTCCGCTGTTCACCCCCCTTCCCAAGTCATGGCACCCCAATAATGTAATACAACATGTTCCCCACTGATTCCTCCAATGAGGACCCGCCCCTCACTTCCTGAGTCCCAACTATGGCACCCCAACACTTCAACCACTGATCCCTCCAATGATGTCCCCCCCCCCCCACACACACACTTTGAGGGCACCCCGACACTGCAATAAAACATCTCCCCCAGTGATAAGGTGGATTGCTCCCTCCCCAGCATTGCAGTAAACACTCAGTGCCGAGCCTTAGAGAGAAAATAATCTGATTTTATTGGTAGTGTTGGTCCTCCGGGGCGGATGTTGGTCCTCAGGGGCGGATGTTGGTCCTCGGGGGGGCGGACGTTGGTCCTCGGGGGGCGGATGTTGGTCCTCGGGGGGGCGGATGTTGGTCGTTGGTCCTGGGTGAGTGCGGTGCTCAGGCAGGTGATGTCGCCAGGAGCTGATCACACAGACTCTGCAGTAGTTTTCATTCGGATCGGTGACAGATCTCTACATCAAGGGGCGGACTGGCTGTGTGGAACTGCAGCTTCAGGTAAATGTCCCGGTGGCAGTGGCTTCCCGGCTCCTAAATGGCCTGCATGGTCCATAGCTGGAAAGAAGAGAGAATCTCATCAATGGCATAATACAGGGCCCAGGGATGGTGGGAACCCCTCATAATGGGGCACAGCGGGTGTACAGACCGAGGAACTCAGCACAGGGATGGTGGGAACCCCTCATAATGGGCACAGCGGGTGTACAGACCTGGGAACTCAGCACAGGGATGGTGGGAACCCCTCATAATGGGCACAGCGGGTGTACAGACCTGGGAACTCAGCACAGGGATGGTGGGAACCCCTCATAATGGGCACAGCGGGTGTACAGACCCGGGAACTCAGCACAGGGATGGTGGGAACCCCTCATAATGGGCACAGCGGGTGTACAGACCCGGGAACTCAGCACAGGGATGGTGGGAACCCCTCATAATGGGCACAGCGGGGGGTACAGACCCGGGAACTCAGCACAGGGATGGTGGGAACCCCTCATAATGGGCACAGCGGGTGTACAGACCCAGGAACTCAGCACAGGGATGGTGGAAACTCCTCATAATGGGGCACAGCGGGTGGATGATGGACATTACCTGGCTGGTATTGGGAACCCGGTTCTGGGATGGACGAGGGAGGAGATTGCTGCTTCTTCTGCTCCATCATCTGTTGTACCACCTGCAGCCGAGGACAGATCAGTAATCAGATTTATATAGACAGACAATACAATTCATATCACAAGTGGGGGGGGGGAAATGAGAACTGTCTGTGTTGTCTGAAGCCATCATTATGTGGTACAAAATCTGAGCATGTGACGGGGCGGCACAATCAGTCCACAGTGATCAATGTATGGAGTGGTCGGTACAGCCGTGTGTGATGGGGGGGGGGGGGGGGGGGGGGGGGGGGGGGGGGGGGGGGGGGGGGGGGGGGGAAAGTCCCCTATCTGGTTGGGTTCGATCAGTGTGTGTGTGTGTGGGGGTGGGGGGGGGGTCACCATTACCTGCTGCAGCTCCTGCCGTTGGGCTTGGATGTGCTGTTGCTGCTTCTCCAGTTCCTCCTGCTGTTTGTCCAGATCCTCCTTCTTCCTCTTCAAATCATCTTCTGTCTGACTGATGTGCGCCTCAAACGCCAGCAGCTCCTCCTCCGTGTATGGCGGCTCTTCCTGCATCTGCCAGAGAGGAGGACAAACCAATCACCACACTGGTCACCATGCCAATCACCACACTGGTCACCATGCCAGTCACCATACCAATCACCACACTGGTCACCGTGCCAATCCCCACACTGGTCACCATACCAATCCCCACACTGGTCACCATGCCAATCACCACACTGGTCACCATGCCAATCACCACACTGGTCACCATGCCAATCACCACACTGGTCACCATGCCAATCACCACACTGGTCACCATGCCAATCCCCACACTGGTCACCATGCCAATCCCCACACTGGTCACCATACCAATCACCACACTGGTCACCATGCCAATCACCACACTG